>NW_023144635.1:13406420-13450272 GCF_012932325.1 Thrips palmi
CAAGGCGGGCGTGGCGGCAGTGGGCGACGTTTCGCATTTGATGAGGGAGGCAGCGAGGGGGTCCACCCGGGGCCTGGGGTGCCTTTTTTGGAGGGAAGGTGTCGTCGAGACGAAGCTGGGTGCGACTGGATCGTTTCGGCTAGGGGACAGCTTTTATCCCTTTTTAAAGGAGTTGGGAAAGGCTAAACCCGTGGGAACCTTCGCCCACCTCGTTTGTAGGGGAGGGCCTTTTTCCCGGAACACTTTTACGCCCTGGGAAAAGGGGCCTGTCCAGGGAGCTTGTCGCGGGTTTAAACTACCCGAAACCCTTTGGGGACGCATCCGTGACTTCGGGGCGGTCCCAGTCAGCTTGGAATGCGGTGCCCTCTGTTGCAATAGTTCAGTGGTGAGTACGGGTGTACCCGTGCCGCCACAAGGGCTTGCACCTCAAACGGCAGTTTCGTCTTCTTCCTGGCATCCATTAAATCCTCAATATAGCTTTTAAGCCAGGACTCCTGGCGGTAACGCACGCCCCGGTGGAAACGAGTCACTCGCATCCCCAGCTGCAGATACCGAGCCAAGACTGCCCCATGCACAATGTAATTTTTCCTTGGACCCAAATGAGCCACTAACTTGGGCTGCTTCAGCTGTCCTTCCGGCAAATTTTTGGCCAACTCCTGCTGGTACGGACTGTACCATTCTCTAGGGACAGTGCATCGTTCGACGGCACACGGCCATTCGTTGTGGCTCTCAAAAAGGGACTCGTCATACTCCAGGTCCACTTCCACCGTGTACATCGTGTTGTCGTCCTCGGACACACTTTTCCAGTCAACGAGTGCCAGAGCCTCAGCATCCACCCACTTAAAGTCCCCAACGGGTAGCTTTTTGCACATTTCATGGCTGTACAGGGCATTGACGTCCCACAAGTACAGATACTTGTTGGGCAAACTTGGGTCGTAAGTCGACGGGCCCGGCACGTTCGCCTCGGCGTACCGTTTCATAACACAAGACATACCACCCCGCTTTTGAAGCTCAAAGAATTGATACATATCCGGGTCGTCTATAAGCTGCACCTCCGCCTTGGTAAATTTGAGAGCCTGGCACCAAGACAAGGATGACGCAGATACAAAGTGACACACTTCTAACCCATATTTTGCATAAGTCATGGCCTTGAATTTAGTGAAAAAACTAGCCAGGAGCAACACGTCGCTCTTGAGGTAATGCGTCATGTAGTCCAGCAGTGTTCGGCACCCCAACCCATCCCACACTTGCTGCGCCCTGGCATACTCCTCCTCAGACGGCAACGCTCTGGTGAGGGACGAATAGAAAGCTTCTCGTGGCGGTAAGCGGGTCTCATCGCACAGCTGCTTATACGACCGGACATGTTCGTAGCAAAAGACACCCTTTTGCCTAAGCAGAGCCTGATGTTGAGGGTCGGGATACTCTTGAAACAGCAATTTGAGATCCTCATCTTGCAAATTTTTGGTTATACCATCCAATGAGGAAGAAAAAAATTGAAAACTGTCCAACAGTTTGATGCTACGACCCTCCTCCCCCAGGAAAATAGTGGCGCTTCGATACGTGTCGTGAGTTTTAGCCAGCACAGTGACTCGTTTGTCAACCAGCTTGGGGTGCTGGATGAATGCACGAAACACGTGGTGCACGTCGTACCGGAAGCCATTGTGGGCGACAAGGGGAAGGAAAGTCGTGCGCTTAATGGCTGAATTACATTCTGCGTGCGCTGGCCCGCGAAAATTGTCCCTCTCCTGTAATCTCTCGTGCTCCCGGACGCGATCTTGGGGGCTCTTAAACCCTTTACCGCACAGATAACACGAGGTCACCCTTTCAAAGTCGGCCTGCTGCTGCGCCGACATGTGGAGAGGGAAATTGGGACGCATGTCCCACAATTCTTTCTCTAATTCCAACACGGTGTCCACGAAGTGCTTTCCCACGTCCTTCTCACCAGAGTGGGTCACCGTACGGACCACATTTCCCTGCCAATCAACCACCACGATGGAATATCCAACAGGATCGTGCCGCTGGGTGCGCACGGTCGTTGCGTCACCGTCAGCAGGCAGGGGAACTAAGACCGATTCCCAGTCATAATACGCGGTAAAGGGCACCCTCTGCATTTTTGGAAAGCGCCGTGAGTCAAACACTTCGTACGAGCCAGGCTTGGCATACTCTGTTTTTTGAGCTCCAAACTGGCGACACACTTTTTCATGCTCCTCCAGTTTCTCTTCCGTCTGCAGACGGTTGAGGCAGTAACAACAGTAAAACCTCCGGTGTTCGTTGCGAGACTGTGATGCCAAAAATGCGTGAATATCACGCACGAGCACGTAATGCTGCCGTCCCTCATCGGATATTAACAACAGAGTGATGTGATGCTCTTTTTTCTCCTGAGGGCAGTACAGGGGAAAGATTGTCCGCTTTTTACCCCTGGCGTCTTTGTCCGCCTCGTCCTCCACACACAGAACCGTAATGCTGATAGTAGGGTTAAGTTTCTCAAATCGGGGCAAGTCGCACACTTTCATGGGCTCGTACTCGAGATTTCCCATGTTCAGCTCGTCCACGTAAGCAGTGTAGTGTGTCTGTCGGTAACGGTGCGGTGGTCACGGGCCGGGTGCAGCGCTGCAGCCACGGAAAGGCGGAAACAATCATGGTTTCCGAAATTTTTCACATTGACTATGGTTTTGCGGGAGTTACGCAGCCAATCGGGGGTGGGAATGTAGCTGCTCGCCTTCAGAGGATCACAGCGCACAATATTTAACTCAAGGGCCAAAACCTGGCTGATGACCCACGCGCTCCCCTCCAGCCTCACACACACACAGCCCAGCAGAGAGGATGAACACGAGTCCAGCCTCCTGTTGATGGTTTACAGAGTCAAGCATGGCTGCGGCAAGCCTGCTCTGTACTTCATCCCCTTCTGTATCTGCTTCCTCTTGGCTCATGGCTTGAAGCACAGCCGGCCCCTTCTCCAGGCAGGTCTCCATGATGACCTCATCCGTTGGCAAGCACATGACTGCTGCCTCTAAAAAAAAATAATTGAAGACACATGTGACAGTTTCAAGCAGTGATACAGCTCAGAGCTTGAATATCATCTTATTCTCAACAACTTACTTTGTAGATTGTGCCATCTGAGGTGCTTCCTGAGGCCTGAAGAGGAGGCGTAATCCTTCGAGCACAAGTGGCATTTTACCCTAGCAGCAGCCTTCACTCCTTTTGGGGGCCTCGTCTTAGTGGTTGCCTTGGCTGCTTTTGCTCGAACTGATGGCGTTTGCACCACGATGACAGATGACTGCACGCACACGGTCATGGCCATCAGACTCTGGCCCAGAATGTAAATGAAGTCTGCAACAATGATAACACAAAGGTCATAATCGTATGCCACTCAAAGCCGCGTATGCGAGATGAGACTGAGGTGCGGCGGATGCCGCCTGCCCCGTCCGTGGACTTTGGTGCGCAAGGGGCTGCCGGCTGCCTCAGTTGGGTCGTACTCCCCGGCCTCCGTCGTGGAGTACGGCCAACACTCCGGGACCCCATCCACAGGCAGGAGCGGCCTCCACTCCAGCACTCGCCGCTTCTGCTGCGGCTCATCGTCTTCGTCGGGTGGTGCTGCCTCCGCCTCCATCATGAGGCCGAGAGGGTCCCTGCTCGGACTCGGCACCGGGAGGCGGTTTCGGTCTTGGTACTTTCTTCCCCGCCGGTGTCTCCTTCCGCCTGGTGTGGCACAAAATAAATGTATGTCACTCAAACGGTTCTGAAGGCCACACCATGGTCGTGATTTCCCGGCCCGCGGCGTCCTATGTCGCGAGTGGGAGCCGCTCTACAGTCATGAGGAAGGTGTCGATAGTTTTCTGTGTCACGGAAAAATACTGTATACAGACTCCCAGCTGTTTGGCCACAGCAATGTCCGTTGCCTCGTCAACAATCAGGGAGTATGTGAAAGACCAGCCAATGTTCTTACGGTTTTCGATCTTCGATTTCGATGTGACTTTCCTCACATAATCCTATTACATATTGAAAGCAAATCCTGAAAGGATTTGGTCGGCCCACCATAAGTTTTTTATCTGGATAAGAAAAGATGTATCATTTGGGCCGTTTTTCTTGAATGTTCGAACCAACTTTTTGAGAATGCGTCCAAACTTACTCTACAAACTTGAGTGTGTACATAGTACACTCCACCTTGAGTGTACATGCATGTACACTTCAAACTGAAGTGTACTTAGCATGTACACTTCCACCTGGAGTGTACTTGCCATGTACACGCCAGGTGGGTCATACCTGCAGCAGAAAGCCAGCAAGAGTGAACCTGAAGGTATGCGCCACCTGGCGTGTACTTGGCAAGTACACGCCAACCTGGAGTGTACATGCCATGCCAAGTACACTCCAGGTTGAAGTGTACGTGCATCTACACTCCAGGTTGAAGTGTACATGCATGTTCACTCCAGGTGGAGTGTACTGCATGTACACTACAGGTGGAGTGTACTATGTACACACTTGAGTTCGTAGAGTAAGTCCCGTGAGCACATAAATTTTAACTCGTCGAGACGAATCCATTAATATATAGAAAAAGTCTTTTGGGGCAATTTGGCGGCCTCATACACAGAAAACAGGAAAACCTGGCTTTCAAGCGCTTCACAACAAATCCTGCAATGTAAAGGGTGACAGAGAAGACAGGACTGGGTCCGTACAACGTGAAAACCCCTCTGAACGTGCCACAATTTTGTCAACTTTTTGATTTCTCAGTAGGTTTTTCTTCTCGACTTTCTCCCGTTTCGCAGCCCTAGCCCGGTCATTGGTTGTTTTGGAATTCGCCAAAGGCACGCATTCTTGCAAAAAAATGTTGGCACTTTTAGAAACTTCCATTTCAGCACCAAGGGACCTGTAGGCGGATTTAAAGTGGTAGACAGATGGATTATTGTCACACCCCCGCCGTTGCCAAATTTTGCCATAAAATGTCTCAACATGATCTTGGCTGAGTTTGTAAGTACAGAGGAAAGACGTATCACCATTCCTCACAAGATCCTCAAAAAACCATTTTGACACTTTAAATTGCTATTACGAAACCCTGCAACCCCACCTTCCGTTTGCTGTCGAACACAGAGTGGTAATTTTTTCTCCCTTTGTCCCTTATTTTGAGACCATAAATATATGACTTTGGGCTGTCAAGGGCCTAGCCCAGCCTGAAGATGAAATAATAGATGATAGAACAATGGAACGAAGAACACATTCACAATCACTCTATGAAATGTTTACCTGAGTTCACTGGCCTCGCATCAAAGTCTTTGCTTACTGCAAAAACAAGACACACGTGTGAAGTCAACACATAACAGCAAACAAGGAGAGGTTAGACGCATGGTTTAGTAGACTTTTAACATACCTGATGAAAGCGTGTATGAATTTGCTCCACTGGGTGTGATTTTGTATCTTTGACCATCTTTCAGGATGTATTTATCTTCACCAGACATACTTTATGATGTGAAATAACGAGCAAGTATGCAGCAATCCTTACCAACAACCTACCAACAACTTAGACCAAGCACGCGTTTATCCGACGGTTTTAGCCCTGGCCAGCAGTAAGACCGGTCCAGAAATCGGGGTCTTGTACTATGTATGTGAGCCAAAAGAACCCGACCGCTCCGGCCGGGGTTTTCTGACCACAGCGCCTAAACCGTTGAATTTAGAGGGGTATAGTAAGCGAGCCGATTGTTCCTTGCATAGAGACCAGCCGCCCCCGCACGGGGCCCCCACCCGCCCCCGCCCCTCCCCATTCCCTTTTGGCGGGAAGATGTCACTCACTCAAATGTAGAACCTTGTGCTGTGGATTGACAAGTCGTTTGTGACAGCCTTTGCTTTGTGTCTATTTTTCACTATTTTTTTTAAAGAAACCTTCACTTCCTTTCATTTGTTTTGCTGGATATTCATCTGTTAATGTCGCATGAGAGAAGTCAATGCCATATTCCTTGTTTCGGAAGGAACTTAAGTTCGGATGACACTTTCTAGTATCTGCGAACGTTTATGTGTTTAATAGGTTGATGTAGTTTCCTAATGAGTACAGCAGAAGTGTGATACAAGTAGATTTAATTACACAAAATAAATATTTAATTACAAAATAATACATAGTAACTTCACCAACTAAAGTAAACTAGCTAAACTAAAGTAACTAAAAATTTGCAAGGGGATAGCTCTAATAGCAATAGCCATAGCAGCACTATTTACCTTGCAAGTACATGATTACCTCACCATTAATTTCATCATGTGACTTTTCAATAGAATACAATTTATTTTTAACCCCTTTACTAGTATGGTTCATATCACTCTGTTTTATAATAGTATGGTCTGATTCTGCATTGCAGGCTGCTAATGAGGAGCTATCGTCAACACCAACCATAACACCCACCTGTAAATTATGAGATTTTAAAACACTGCTATCTATGATTAAATTTCTAGCTGCATGGGGCGCCATGCCCTTGGCACTGCCATAATAATTTAACCTGCAATCATGTGTAGATGGGTCGTTGCCTGCGTCACAAGATGCACATTTTCTGTTACATTGTTGATAATCTAACACTTTGCCACTTAAATTACCAACAAGGGCTCCATACCCATTCAAACTGTCATAGTTTCTTCCTGAGCCTCTCTTGCTCCAACCCATGTCGTAAGACACCATCACTCTCACAACTTGGTCGAAGGTGGCTGGTTGATCTTCCCCACTGGTATTGGCTCCCTGTGCGCGGAGGAGAACACCCGCAGGGTCTCGATGTTGGAGGGCAGGCGGGCCTGGAGCTGCTCGACAAGTGTGCAAGCAAACTCTTTACTTCAGGAGGCTGGGCTCCATGCTGAGGACCAGCTTGGTCCTCGCCTTGTTGTCCTTGTTTACAGCAGCCTGGTCCTCAGGGTCCGGCTCAGTGGTGAGGCAGCCTCTAATCTCCTCGAGGCCGAGACAGAGCTCAATAAGTTATTTCCAGTCGCTCCAGTTTTCCACCCCCGGAGTTTTTCTATCTGCGGCAGCATCGCGTTCACGGTGCTGACCACCACTGGTTCACCACCGTCCGCACTCTGGCTGCTCTGCTGGCGCCTGGTTGCGGGAGGCATGGTTCTTGGATTTCAACGGGACGAACTGCACTTGTATTTTGGCAGGTGTTGCGCAGCTCGGCCTCTTTTCTTCCTTCTTCTGCTCTTCTGCGTTTTTTGGTGGTGGCTGCTGCTGAAGGACTGCAGCTTTCACCGCGCCCTTCACCCTCAGCCTGAACCCCTTTCCCCACCACTTCATGTTGGTGTGGAGGTACCGGCGCACGTTAACGGTGAGCAGATCGTGCCTGCAGTCCGTCACAAGGTTTTGGGCCATCGTAGTGATGAGGTGGATCAGCTCGTTCAGGAGCAGTGTGGGGTCAGCTGATTGCGCCTGGAAGATCTTGTTAACCCGCTGGCACTGGCGCAGGTACGGCAGACGCTTGCTTCGTTTTTCTGGCTCGTGATTTCCGATACTGGTTTTGAACGTGGTTTCGGTTTTTAGAATCCTTTTGCTCCTTCTTTTTGCTCTAAGATTTTATTCGCATATGTGCCTAGATCTGTAGGGGAAAAATCAGGGAGCTGTAGGGGAAAAATCAGGGAGACTCATTTCTAGTAGTGTCATAGAATTGACTAGAATAGGCTTTTTATCTACAATAGGTTTTAAGAAAAAAAAATATTTCTGAACTGTTTTTTAAGCAAATATTTGAACAAAAAATTGTTTAATTTTTTCTTGAAAACTATTGCAGGTAAGAAGTCCATTCAAGTCAATAGGGTCCTTTCGTAGAATCCTGAACCGGAAGCAAGCAGACCAGCAGACGCCAAATTGGCCGGAAACTAACCTCTCATAGGATCCAAAACTATAGCCGAGCTGTACAAATATTGCTCGCGAAACACATATGCACTGCAAACAAGTATCAAACAACTGTTTATGTTCAAGTGTGGCCGATACGTTTGACGAACGTCTCTTTCCCATGTCAAGTTTGGATCTACTTCCGCCAACATGGCGTCTGTGTGCTTCCGGTTCAGGGATCTACGAAAGTACCCTATTCTATGACACTTCTAGGGATGAGTCTCCCTGATTTTTCCGCCACAGATCTGAGCTAGTATGCGAACAGAATCTTACAAGAACCAAAGCTTTAAACGCTTCTACACTGGTAAAACTAAAGCGTAACTCTATGCTTGAGTCAAGAATAAAGTTACGCTTGAAGACGTTACGCTTGAAATCAAGCATAGGCTAGAAATTCCCCCATGCATTTAGATAGGGAAAATCTTGGCGGATGAGCCTGTTACGCTTGATTTCAAGCGTAAACTGATTACGCTTGAAAACAGTGGGTAATACTACGCTTTAGTTTTACCAGTGTACTAAATTTCCAAAAAGTGTTCAAAGTCATATTTCTTTATGCCAAAATGAAGTTCACTCAATTATCTAAACAAGTTTCAATACAGAAACCATAAAATCTTGATCTTTCACTGGTAAAACTAAAGCGTAACTCTATGCTTGAGTCAAGCATAAAGTTACGCTTGAAGACGTTACGCTTGAAATCTAGCATACTCTGGAAATTCCCCCATGCATTAAGATAGGGGAAATCTTGGCGGATGAGCCTGTTACGCTTGATTTCAAGCGTAACCTGATTACGCTTGAAAACAGTGGGTAATACTACGCTTTCGTTTTTCCAGTGTTCTACATCAAAAAAATATATTTGCGAAGTGCTTTTAATATGTATGAGCCCCCGTAACTTCTGGATCTTTCGAGTGCTTCTTCTTCTGAACTTCCAGCACCTAGTACTGCACCTACCTTTCACAAGGATTGATGCGTATTACATCTCCAGAAACTGGCACACCAATGACTTCACTGTCTGTCTGTCACGAAACATTCGTGCATAGGAGATGGGTGAGTGTAGGTGTTAACCTTATCAGTATAATCATATACAAGAGATAATGCTGGGTCATTCATCTGAGTTTGTCCAAGCATGTGTGTTTCGATCGCATGGTATAAATCCTTGTGCGTTGGGTGAATTTTGCACGGGGATCTGATATATGTGATGGGTGAGGGAGGAGTTGGATTCTGTTGGAAGTCAAGATGCGACGATACGACTCTTTTGGCACTGCAGTGTGGGCAGTCACGGGTCGTGTGATCGTGAGGAGTGAGCTCCATGCATAGGCGAGGAATGCAAACGTATGGTGAACGTTCCATTCTTGGGGCACTACTTTGAGGCTGCGGCTCTTCTGATCCTAGGGTTCCTTCACGTTCAGAACCATCATCTAGTCCAGAGCGAATCAGCGCTGCTTTGGCGATAGCTACGCCAATGGCGCGGAAGTGCACGTAGGGCGTGGTGGAATGCTTGTAGGATTTTCGCAAATAGTAGAATCTGTTGACGAATATACGTGTAGGCGCTGCACATGGGGGGAGAGTCATGTTTGGTGAGAAGGATGTGGCGATGCCAAGGGTAATCTTGGAAATTGGGACATCATTAGATCTGCTCAGCTTTGTCGGAACAATGCCGTATTCAGTGATGAATAGTTGAGATCCAGTCTGGTGCAACTCAAGCATGTGCCTAGTACATTCAGCTGGATTTGTTAGTCTTTTCGGTCCTGTACCTTGAAGGTCTTGTGATGAAGGGTCCAACGTTGGGTAGGAGCATGATCCGGTTAGCGGCAGCTTAGAGTACACCGCGGAGCGCGTGTGTATAGGGTTTTCAGCATCTGCGTACCAGGCGACATTAACGAATTTTTTCGCAATGTTGAAAAGTTGGGGGTGAGAACCAACTCTTTGCTGTGGGTCCAAATCAGAGAGTACGTCTATTCCTGTGGGACAAAATTAGTATTTTAATGCTATGAAGGGTGGAGTTAAATAACTTGTTGCATCGTTTCAAGCTATGGTAGCTCAACTTATCAGTAACATATGTATACAGGTTCAAATGAACAACCGTTGAAGTTTGGCTCTCAGCTTCCATCTTTCCAGCCTTTCCAGCAAAAAGGACTTGCAGGACGGCTGTTGGTATGCCTTTCCTGAGGCCCATCATAGTCATCTTGTTATCTGTGGTAACAAACACAAGTAATAACATTAGAGAAGTGGCTTGCGTTTAAACTTGCCACCCGGCCGCGACTAGTGCCAACTCGGTTTCCGAGCTCCGGCTCCGGCTCAGTCCGCTGGCCCGGCTGCGCCTAAGACTTGCCCGCCAGATCCGAGCTCCACTCGTCTCCGCAGGCCGAGAGCGTGCGACCTCGGCTCGGCTCGGTGTAGCTTCGTAATTAGCCTAGCCGTGCTCGGCTCGTCTCGTCTCCGGCCGGCGCACAGTGGGACGAGACCCGAAAAAAGTGGCGATAATTCTGGGATGCTCCGATCGTCTCCAAAATCCTCACCTGGGGGTTTTCGGGGATGAAAAAATCGTTTCCGTCAAAATCTTAATCCGAAAACGGACACCAGGGGCGGCACACATACAAATCTACAATGGCATGGCAATCACATTGCATTAACATTCCAACATCATTGTAGCTTGTATATGTGCATGTAACTAGAAGTCTGAGCACATTTCTAAAGCCACCAATGAAGTAGGACTGTACATGCTGTTGTGATAGTCATTGAAAGAAAGCTCACTTGTCCGTCACATCACAACTTAGGAACTTTAAAAACTACAAATATGATGGAACGACACAACCAACATAATGAAACAAACACAGAATAAATTGTAATGGAATTAAAACAAAAGTGAAACAAGTGATGCATTTCTGATAGCAGACTACCTGACCGCCATTTGACACCGCAATGGCACATTTGCAGACCTCTGGACAGCATTCTTGCGTTTCTTGATGATTCCACGAGAAAAGGTGTTGCAAGATTTTATGCACACTTAAAACATCAAGTGCAGCGACTCATCCCGGGGGAGACTCCCTTGCAACAGAGTGTCCCACTCCATCATGACTTTGGCATCCTTATCCACTGCCTCAATGAGTTCGTCATGTGAGGCAATGCTAGCTGTCTTCTCCTTAGCAGCTAGGATCCGCCCAACGCTCATGAAAAAGGTGAGGGCATTCTGTGGAAGTGAGCCCCCCCCCCCCGGATTCAGCATGTCTGTCCAGGTGCTTGCATCATCAACCGGAGGAGCGGCAGAGGTACCAGCAATAAAGAACTGTTTTGTCACTTGTGTGACGGTGTTCCACCACACATTGTGCCGGTACATGGACCCCATCCTAAGGAGGCCTTTAACTGTGGAACCAGCAGAATGGTATATTACCTTTTTGGTCATACAGGTCAGTTAAGACAATAGTTCTAACGTTGATCTGCAATGCGTAAAGCGAAACTGTGTCCTTGTGTCCTACATTATCGCATTTTGTCTGTTATTTAGAGGACAAACCACGCAAGCGTAAACCAAAGACACTTAGAGTGTTGACAAGCAGTCATTTGCTGCTTTTTCTCCCACGCCGTGTCAACGGTCATCATGGAAGCCTTGCGGTCCTGCTTCATTGACTGATAAAATAACTTGTCTTTTTCTATTGTGATAAGTTTTGCGGCGTCTGCCTGGCCGATGTCAAACAATGTGTCTGGAGATGCAATAAATCTTTCACGCTTCTCAGTTGTTGAGCGTTGCTTGCATTTTTTTTAAATCAACCCATTCACCGTGAATTTTGTGAAGTTTGCCTGTGGCAAACGTTTTGCCAGGGACGAGTGAGGTGTGAAAACCTTGTGCTCACAAGAAAGTTGTCAGCTCTAACACATACTGCCGAAAACATATCTCTCAGCTTCAAGTTTTCACTGTTTAGGAGGGCATCAAGCTTTGTCTGAGCTACTTCATACTGATTCATTGGGGAAAGTATGGATTGTTTATCATCACAGACAAAGCTACAAATATTTTCTGTCAGATACAGCACAAATGAGTTCCACTCTTCAGTGTTCTTATTAACAAACTCTTGCAGTATTTCAGCTTTCCTCTCATCATATGCTGGCTCAGACAGCAGCTCTTCCACAATTTTTACGATTGTTTCGAACAAAGCCTCCTCCTTGAATTGGGAGACATTTGGCTTCCTAAGATTGATTTCTAAATAGGAAATAATGAAAACAAAAATTTCTATTGATGAAGTCTGAAGGGCGGGAAGAAGCCACATTGGAAATGTAACAGTACCTTTGATTCGATGAGCAGCACGGTGCCTGAGATATAGCCTCTCTTGGTTTCAAGAATAGAGCTTAAAATGCATGCATATAGGACTGTACCTCTCTCGCACGTTGTTTTCTACACACTTTGCCACTGGGCGCATGTGGCGCAGTGGTTTCTCTTGCAATGTCGTCATGGTGTGGAGGAGCCTGTGCTAGGTGGGCAGCAGGTACCTGACGCACACATTTTTCTCCTGCTGTAGAATGTCGAGCGCATCGGCTAATGGTTGCATCACCAGCAATAATACACTGTTAGAAGAGGGTTCGACTTTCGAACCCACCTTGGCTCGAAATACGGCCTTAAGAAGGATCGAACCCATCTCGGTTCGAAAATCGGACGGGGTGGCCGATACATCCAGGGTTCGATTTTCGGCTCCTGTAGGGTTCGATTTTCGGCTTTGCACGGATTGAGCTTCGCTGAGGCAAGTGAATTATCAAACTTCACCAAATAGTCATTGCTTACAGATTTAGATTTGTCTCGAGAAGACAAACAAAAAATGTCAAGACATGATATGGGTTAAAATAGAAAATGGAAGAGTTATTGGATTTTTAGACTGCAAAAATGGTAAAAACGACATTAGAAGTTGAATAACTCTTTCATTTCTCATTTTAACCCATGATATGAGTTGACATTTTTGGTTTGTCTACTTGAGACGAATCTAAATCTGTAAGGTGATGTGTGTTCGGTCAAGTTTGCAAATTGACTCTAGGCGCTGCCCTGCGAAAGCCCGCTGAGCCGATAGCCGGCGAAGCGGTCGAAAATCGAACCCCACGTCCGAAAATTGAACCCACGTGGGTTCGATTCTACTTAAGCCCGATTTTCGAGCCGGGCCAGAATTGGGACCGCCTTTCCACGGTTCGAAAATCGAACCCCCTTCTAACAGTGTACATCGTGACTAAAAATAATTTGATCATAAATTAATTAAAGTCACTTACCTCTACGTCTTCACGCAGCCAGGTGGTCTCGTTGACCGTGAAGATTAGCTCGCGGGGCTCCCTGGGCTTACGTTAGGTGAAATCTTCTCCGAGATGTGCTTCATGGCATCGTACTTTGAGTTCCGTCGGGTGTCGTTAGGCACCGGGAAGAAAGTCCCCAACCTCTCCTTGACCGTCTCCTATCCCTTGGTGCTGTGGGACTGCAAGTACCAAAGAGCCTTGCACTTGGCCTTGAGCGCTCGGTAACCCGGGAGCCCTCCCATGTCCTTGATGACTTTCTCCACGTCAAAGACCGCGGCGCAGCACAAGCAGTTCTAGTGTATCGCACGCTGCACTCGTGGAGACTGGCGGTGGCGGGGCGCGCCCTCCACCTCGGGGGCGCGGGACAAAATCTATGTTTTTCGTGATAACCACAAAACAAAAATGGATCATTTTCGACTTCAAAGTTCATGGACACATTGTCACTTGCTCATCAAACTTCTGTCGCGCAGGGTCACAGGCGACGCTCATCATGGATTTCTGGCTCTTCGCTGCAGTTGCTGCAGCCTGATGTTCTTTTAACTCCGAATGTCTCGCGAGCACTCCCCTGTCAGCTGTGACCATCTTGTTTTTGCCTTGAACAAGGCACACGGTGCACTGCGCCTTCAGGGCGTCCTCCGGTACCCGCGCCAACCAACCCTTGAAGATGCTATCCGTCAACCATTTAGCATTGTGGCTGAGGGAAGAGGTGCCCCCTCATCTTCCTCAGTCCCTAAAAATCCCGCCTGGTCTGACTAGAGTCACTTCCACTCCCACTAAGATCCGTTGTGTCGATCTGGGAAGTATTAGAGCTGCCAGGATCGTCCTTATTTCGATTTCCTTCCTCGCTGGTCCCCTCTCTTGACTTTTGCCTTTTGTAAGCATTCTGGAGGCTTTCAGCAGACGCGCGCTTCGCAGTAACCTTTTTCTTCTTCTTTTCTTCAGCTACGATAGGGTGGGGAAGCTTGGTGCGTAAATGCGTCGCAAAATTAGAAATCACCCAATTTCGATTTTCTCCTTTCACCATCAGAATCTGCTTTTTGCACTCTGGACACGTGACCAAGTATTTCCACGTGGTCCCCACCTGGTAAACGTCCACTTTCACCTCACTGGCCTTGTCCCTAGCTTCTTCACTGATCACGAACAAGGATTTATTCCAGACTAAAGACACGTAGACATTTCCGGTCTACTCGACCTTCGATACATCGATACATCTCGATACCTCGAGCATTTACGCCATCTGGCCGTTACTTCTCGAACACGACATCCAGCACAACATAGGCATTCTTAGCCGTGGGATAATTCCGAAACAGCTCCTCGATGGTCTCGGCGTCCGAGGCGGTAGAGATGCTCACGTCGGGCATGCCGCACTGGTCGAGCAGAGGGGGAAAGCCCACGTAGGGAATGGTCGGGGAGTCGTAATCGACGACCTGTGATGTGCGTTGCGTCTTCGTTGACCCAGACGAAGAGAGGCAGACTTCTCTCGGTCAGAAAAGCTATCAGCTCTCGCGTTCTGAGCTGCCCTTCCACCAGTGCCGGGGCATTGTAGGTTCGCGCCGCCAACTGGACCATTCTTGAACAGAATAGTTATTCTCTAATATTTGGGATCACAGGAACAAAGACTCAGACTCAATCACCAAAGGGAAACACTCCAGAGAGAGATTTATTATTCATAGGTTAGTTGCATAGTATGGACACCAGGGTTACAAGGCAGTGACACGAATAGTTCTCATACCCGACTTCTGGGCGGTACTGCCAACGTAATCTCATAGGGCTGGTAGGGCAGGCGCGAGATTGGCGTGCAAAGTCTCGTACGTCCTCTTACCTCCCACTATGTAGATGTATACTCCCATCTACTTGATGCACAAATCAAACCTGAACAGGAAAAGACACTAAGCTATATGTAACTAACCCAAATAATAACAATGTAGCTCGTGACGAAGTGTTAACACCTCCTGCCGTGCTTTTCGCGGTCTGCATTGCGCTCCGCCATGCGCACTAAGCAACATTAGTAATAAAACAAATACATTAAACATTGACAGTGCTCGCACCATCTAAAACACCCGCTCAGAAGGTAGTAGCAGGGGATCCAGAAAGGCGTCTGATATGTCCCGAGCTATTGTGAGGAACATTTCCGTCGCTTCCGTATCCGGTCGTGTTTTCTGGTCCCGCAAAAGCTTCAAAACCCGCTCGTCGGTCATCTTCAGGATTGATGTGTAGTTCATTTTATCCTTGCAATCAAGGTCAGCCTTCGTCATGCCATGATAGAACTTTCCTTCTGTTTTGATAATTTCTTCCAGATGCGTGATGGATGCATAAAAGGTCCCCATGACATAAGACTTTCCTTTCTTGCAAAAATTGGTCCTAATCTTCGCACCAACGTGAACTGGGACAGATTAGGGAATTGCTTATGTTGTCCGCCTAAATCGGTCTCCCAGATCGCTGTGCGTCGTCGCCCCGTCTGCAACAAAGAACCGACACACATGAAGCCTTCGCACACGCGGGCGGCCTTCAGGAGGGCGCGCGGTGACGAGCTCGGCGACGGACGAGAAGAAGGAGGATTCCCTCACCATCGTTGAGCGGATGACTCGGGCAGGTCAGCCGGCCGTAAGTCTTCCGCACGCTTAATGTCTTACGAAGGCGAGTCTTTGTATTATGGTGACAAATCTTCGTATTATGGTGCAAAACCTTCGTATTATGGCCGCTGCGCTCGCTCCGTAACCTACGAAGCCAAATTCTTTGTAAGTTACGAAGAAATTGACGTATTTTCTCTGTATTACAAACAATTTTCGCACCATAATATGGCTGCACAGCCTTTCTTCGTAAGAAATTAAGTGTGCGTAAGGTCCAAAATTTGAGTGTGTACGAGGGGCAGATCAGACAGCCGCACAAGTGGCACACAGTTCTTTTCCAGGGCAGCTTTCACCTTTTGTGATCTTTTTGGAGCTTAACCCCTTTGTAATTGTCTGCAGCCGATTTATTACCTGAGTCCTCGCACTGCAGGACCCATGCTACGGCTTGCATTATTCGAAAGTTGGCTGAGTTAGTGGGCCTTTGAGAGCTTGGGTCCGTCACTATATGGCAAAACGCTATATGTTCCCCGAGACTATGAAGGAACTTCATTGCCGACACTGGCACGGTTAACTCAGATCGAAATTCAGAAAGGGCAAGAATTTCTGGGCGTTTAATAGTAAATTCTTGAAAGATATTTCTCATATGAGCACACTCTGCCCATTCCATGAGGTTAAGTGTGTAGGTTGCCGCAGCACCAGTGGAGTCAGTCATATAAGCTCTTAAACGTAGTAGGTGACGCAAGGTAGCCCTAAACCTCCAAGTTGATGAAATCTTCATATACATCAACTGACAGAAATCAGCACTAGGGAGAAGACCCTTTAAGATCTCTTCCTTTGTGACAAGACCAACTTTAGCTTTTATCCCGCGAACGCGATTTTCTTTCCAAACATCATAGTTTTCTGAGTTGAGGCCCTTTGTAGTAAGTAATGAGCGTCAATAATGAAGCCAAAGCATGCACGTACCGGGAGTCAAAATCACTAATTGTGTCCTTCAGGACTTTGTATTTTGGTTGGACTGATGCTTTCATAGCAGTCCACTCTTTGGTCGAGTAAGTTAGGAGTTTGAAACCATGCTCTTCAATAGTCTATTCAAGTGCTGCTCTTCCCCCCTGTTCTACCTCAAGCAAATATGAGATAAAGATCCCTGCTCCGACCTCCTCAGTGTTTGCGACAGGAGTTTGCATCAAATGCAGCAACTTGACACAAATTTCCCCAGGAGGGGTGGTATCTCTGTTAAAGATTTTCAATTCCACTCCTACAATTGGTGCTTGAGAAATATTCCGCCACAGTGGTGCCTGCGAGAAGAATGTGATAGGATTAGACAATGACGCTGAAACATGAGTTCTCATATGGCGTTTTATACTAGAGAGGTACTGATGATAACTTACCGAAGGGCACCAGTCCGTTGTCGCGGCGTCGGTTTCCGGACGCCGTGAAAAAGTAGGCGGGTTGTCGTTCTCTGTAAAGACGCCCCGCCTCCTGGCACGCCTCCGCAGGCAATTCCATGTTGACATATGTGAAGATTGAGGCGCCATCGAGACACAGCTTTGTTGCTCGTCCCGTCGCTGTCTCAGGGGCTTCCATGGAAGCAACCACGTATAAGGTCAAGGACGGCAGCTCCGTCACGCGGCGATACTGCTGCCGCTGCGACTGCATTGAATACATTGAAAAGGAATCTATGTTTTTCGTGATAACCACAAAAAAAGGATCATTTTCGACTTCAGAGTTCACCAAGGGTCCCGTCCCCTCCTGGTAAACGTCCACTTTCAGCTCACGGACCTTGTCCCTACACTCTAAATATGGGGTGCCCAGAAACTGGGCGCCTTCGTCGCCCGCCCCACTTTTTAGGGTGCCAATTGTCGCCCTGTTCCTGGGCACCGTTGTCACCCAGTCTCAGGGTGGACAAGCCATTAAGAAACCTGCCTTCACCCATGGCTCAGCAGCGACTGAGGTGCCGAAGGTGCCCAGAATCTAGGCACCTTAGTCGCCCAGGATCTTGACACCTGAGCATGCTCTACTATGGGAGAGGGCCGGTTACTGTATGATTTGCCCACACCGAGACTGGGTGACAAAGGTGCCCAGAAACTGGGCGACATTTGGCACCCTAAAAAGTGGGGCGGGCGACAAAGGCGCCCAGTTGCTGGGCACCCCATATTTAGAGTGTAGCTTCTTCTGTGAGCTCCTTTTCGGCTTCCTTATAACTACTTTTGATGAGACTCAAAATTCTGAGTTTGTGGTTTTCACCAATCTTTGCCTTTGTCCGTGCTGTTTAATTTCCTCGATGTCCGCGTCTGTCAATTGGCTCATGGAGACTAAGCTCTCATACCAAAACAAAAAAGGATTATAACACTGTGCTAACACTATGCTGTACCACTGTTTGCACCATGTCACTATCCTGGCGACTTCAATTTCGCCTTGCCATTTTCACTTAAAAAGAAAAGTTTTCTTCGTCTTGGGTCACTTTGTCTTAGGGCGTTGGCTTCCTTTGTCCTTGCGTCACAATGGTGACTCTGGCGTCACCTTTTAGTTATTTACATTTCACAGTTCCTAGATCAGCATTCACAGATATTTAAATCACGTGCGGTGTAGGCGTCACCTGGGCCCATAACCTGTTGAAATTATCGTTCAACTTGGGAAACAATCTACACACAAAATGAAAGAAAAACATCAGGGCTTTAGAGCAGTCAAGGCACTGAGACTATCAGCACAAAGCCAGGTTAAGTGCACAGGAAACTTGTGGGTATACCCTCGTAAAACGAACAAATTAAAACTTGTATAGTTTTTATTAGTTTTTTAGTAAATTTTGTTAAATTTTAAAAATTGAATTAAATTTGACTGAACTTAAGTAATTTTAATTAATTTTCATTTGCAAAATTAAAATTTGTTAATTTTTGTAAGCTGCTTTGATTAAATCTTAAATTAAATTGAATAAATGCAGCTTACAAAGATTAACAAATTTTAGTTTTGCAAATGAAAATTAATTAAAAATACTTAAGTTTAGTCAAATTTAATTCAATTTTTAAAATTTAACAAAATTTACTAAAAAACTAATAAAAACTATACAAGTTTTAATTTGTTCGTTTTACGAGGGTACGTATATATCAATCTCTTCCTCCATAACAACTCATCATCCCTTTAGGAAGGACAATCCAGTTGCCTCATGTTTTCGGCCTTCCTAACATTGAACAATACTGCCTTATTCTTAAGTACTTCTTTAATCATAAAAAGTGAAATGGTTTCGTTATTTTCAAATTGTGACTTGAAATGTGTTTTAAGGAACTCAATTTGGTCGCCCTGCCATTGCTGAGAAGTCGAAGTCTTACGTGATTTTTGAGGTGCCCTTTTTTTTCTTGGTTCAGTGGAGACCATCTCGTCTTCAGAGCAGCTGATGTCAGAGAATTGTTCCTCCCACCTCTCCTCAGCAGGCACCTCATCATTGGGTTGATATGATGTATCCAAAGTAACATCAGCATGACGCAACTCATCACCATCATCCTTCTCCAGAATCAACTCATCATTCTCATCAACCTGGTCAAAATTTGTTGCTATAATATCGCCTAAGGAAGGCCTCGACGGTCCTCAAGATTCAGGTTCAGAAGTTGCGACATGGTCGCCACATGCTTCCTTAAGGATCTTGATGTGATGCTGGCAGGACACTCTACCTTGATGATACAGAATGAAGCTAAGAAAAATAATAAATTAAATTTTGATTGTGTATATATGGATTTTGTAAAGATTTGAATTTGGAATTGACTAAAGGGAAGGTAAAAATTGATTGTTGAGGCTAAAGGAAAATAATAAAAAGATTTTGAATGTATAAACTAGAAAATCTCCGGCTGGCAGTCCTCGCATGATACCCGGTTCATCATGATCTCGATATGGAAGTTTCTACCATCATACTTTTCCAAGAAAACCCACCCTTCCTTGGTGGGTATTCTCTTGTGCAGTGGGCTCCCCGGGTCCTCTGGCTGCCGACGCATAACACGCCACTGGGGCCCCTGGTCGCTGAATCCAACCTTCGACACAGCGGCTCCAGTAATGCGGTGCTGCAAACAAACATGTATATGATGTTATTTCCCCTCGACCGCAAGTCATTACATTAGAAGTAACACTCGACATAAACATTACTTACATACATTTCGGAACTTCCTCAGATAGTTCCTAGATCAGCATTCACAGTGATTTAAATCGCGTACGGTGTAGGCGTCACCTGGGCCCATAACCTGTTGAAATTATCGTCCAACTTGGGAAACAATCTACACACAAAATGAAAGAAAAACATCAGGGCTTGAGAGCAGTCAAGGCACTGAGACTGTTAGCACAAAGCCAGGTTAAGTGCACAGGAAACTTGTGCGTAACCTAAAATGTGACTTAAACTCCTCGTCCGTGTATTTTTGTACAATATTGTCAACAAAACCCTCAATTTGGGGTCTTTTAACAGGTGGGCCTCTCTTTTTAGTCAGACAAATTGCCCCTGCGAGAGCTTTGAGGATGCTCGCATCATCCTCGCTGCTCGACGATGAGTCATGATCTTCAATGTTTTCTTCTTCAGATGAACTTTCTGTCACCTCTCTGATAATTTGGAGCAGCGCAATAGACGATCTGGGATCCATCGCGCGGAGATCCACGTTACCAAGAGGTTAGAATTTTCCAAACAAACACGTACCGACGCTTACGGTCGGTCCGAAACGACGACTGCTGCAGGCACGCTAACAACCAGACCCATTCCCGCTGGTTTGTAAACTAAAACTGGCTTATTTTTTTTCAATTATTGCTTCAATTATTCAATCTTTGCTGCTCTTTGCTTGATTGTTCTCTTAGTGAGAACTAGGTCTTTGCAAACCGCACTACCGTTATCTCGGTTTTCTCTCTCTACTCTAGAAACTGAAGAGAGTGCATGGCATGCTCCTCCTAGGAGTCAACCGCAAAGCCGACTCTTCCCAAGAGCATGCTTGCAAGCCGACTCTTCCCAGGAGCATGCTTGCAAGCCGACTCTTCCCAGGAGCATGCCTGCAAGCAAGGAGAGTGCTTGCGATCATGCTCTTGGGAAGAGTGTGCTTGCCAAGCATGCTCCTGGGAAGAGTCGGCTTGCAAGCATGCTCTTGGGAAGAGTCGGCTTTGTGGTTGACTCCTAGGAGGAGCATGCCATGCACTCTCTTCAGTTTATAGAGTAGGGCAGGGGACTGGATGCTAGCAAAGATGTCCTTAGCAGACACACCCAGAGCAATTTGGTTGTTGATGAACGAATTTGTAGCTGTTGTTGCAGGTTGATGAGCAAAGTCATGAGGGGTTAATAGATGATTGTGAGTGGGAAAGTAGTAGACATTTCTTGAACCAGCATCACAAATCTCTTCCACTATTTTGGCAATACATGTCAAATCCTTTTTGATTTGGCCAATACTTCTGCTCCTGCTGGACTTGTGGACTGCGTCATCTTTCTTCCTATAAATTCGACTTGATCCATCATGTTGAAAATAGTAATAGTTTCGAGAACCTTTCTGACCACAGTTCTTCGAAAAATATGAAAAGGCTTTCTCTTGTTCTTTGTCTTTCCAAGAGGTAAATTCTGCTTCCGAGCTGAAGTTCATGTGGCGTACTGGTTCAATGGCACTTCAATGAGATTTTTTCAGATGTTCTCATAAGACCCATTTTGTCCCAAAATTCTTGACTGCAGTCTTTCATGAGGCAAGAAATTTTTCTCTTCTTACTTGAAACACCAGGGTTGCATTTCTTCATATGGACAGTGAGGTTGTCCTTCCTAGAAAATGATGAGCTACAGTCAGAGCAAACAAACTGATTTTCACAGCGGTTGGGCCTTTACTTGCAACTCTTGAGGTGTCTTCTTACATTGTCCAGGGGTTGAAATGGAATCGACAGCAGTGTCTGGAGTACAGTCCGGCGCAGCAGGAGCAGGCTGGGGAAGTGCTTATGCCCTCAGGCGAGGACAAAGGAGCTCCTGAAGATCCATCCTTCAAACAAAAATAGTCACAGTTCGGCACACCTAGGCTGCATGTCCTGTATGCCTTGAATTCACATGTGCACACAACCTTCAAAATTGTGGGTATTTAGTGTGTAGCTGCTGACAAAACATAGGAGCTACTTACTGTTTAGATGATTCAGCAGACATTATTGTTCACTTCAAAATACAGTAAAGAAAAATATAAACAATAAACCAAACACACTTCTCAATCTACGGACACTTCTCACGAACAACGACAAAGCCAGAGCTTGCGGATGAGGTGCTGAGAAGTTATGTAGGGAACCCGTCAGTGAGTGAGAGGGAGAAGGCAGCTGAGAAAGGTACAATCGTATCCAGCAGCATTTCTCAACAAATCAAATAGCGTCCACTATATGCTCCACCTGGAGCATACCTGACCTGCAAGCACGCTCTACCTAGCGCATGCCAGCCAAGCATGCGCTTACTAGTGCGTACATGCCAAGCACACGCTTACTGAAGCATGCGCATTCTTTCTTCTTGTGTTGATTCAATTTTATCTATTAACAAAGTCATTTCATCTGTCATTTTTCCATAGGCAGTCATAATTCTCTCATCATTTTGAGCTTGCAGCTCAATCCGCCGCTGCTCATTGGCAGCCTGCAAAATTGCTGCATCCCCTTGCTTTTGTGCAGCTTCTGCCTGCATTTGTCCAGCATCAGCTTGCTTCATGGCTGCCTCTGCAAGAAGCTGCAAAAATATAAGACACAAATTAACAAACTTTTGGTTGAACTTTGATATTAAATTCCATGTCACTCATGTAAAGTAAATTTACCTGCATCGCTGCGGTCTGGTTCCCACACAGCTCCTGAAAATTTTTCCTCGCAACCTCTAATTGCACCCCGATCCGTTCTTTGCCAGGATTTTTTGGGTTCTTTGGCTTTTTGGGAGTTTCTGTTTCTGTAAAGTAGTTGTAATGAAACAAAAGGAAGAATAAAAACTTAACTCCACTTGCAGCTGCTGTTAATTCACGTACTGGTTTGAGATGCAGTCTGTTTGTTGTCTTCTCAAAAATGTTTGACTGCCACTCGTGCTGCAAAGACGCGTCTGCAAAGACACTTATTGCACAGAATGCACGGCGAGGCCGGGCTGCACCGGCACGCGCCCTTGCCGCAGCCACAACACGGCGTCAGGTGGCGGCCCGGCACGCCTTCGGTATTGCAATGTCAGCAAGGCATTGCCCTGATCACTTGTCATACACGTGCACTGCTCGCTGTCACCCACTTGCGGCACTGCTCACTGTCACGCACTGGCACTGCTCCCTGGAAGAGAACTCCTCCTCCTCATCCAACTCTTCATTGCTTACATCCACAACAACTTTATCCACCAGTGGGCCTCTGAGATTGCTCGTTAATTCACCATCATCACTTTCTGTATTCCGCCCCTAGATTTGCAGGAAGTCAGATTAGTGATAATGCTGGTCTTCAATGCCGCAACAAAGTGACCAACTGTGGGGTCGTCACAGGATCCGCCATTGTTTCGAATGACACCAAACAAATTTTCCAACGGACCCTGATTCAGTTGGCGCAGGTTGAGAATTTTAAAGTCATATTCATGGTGCAGGGTATTCCATAAATGTTTAATACTGTTCATGGTGAGAATGTAGCCACCTTGACATGGAACTCTCTTTCTTTTTCACAGTGCCAATAAGCTTGCCATACTTCCAGAATTCAAGATACGTAGTTCATTTTTTCCTTCATCTTCGCCCACACCTTGAAATGGAAACTGCTGGCAGACACATTTTCTGTGCTCCCACCAACACCGAACTCGATGGTGGTTTTTGTTGTTCAGATGATTCGTTCGGCATGTTGAAAACGGAATGGTTTGTCGCTCGGCTTGGAACGATGATAAATCGATGCAACATAAACACGAGGTACCATCAACAAGAATCCCCACTGACTCGAAAGGGCCAGCACGCACCGACCAGTGTGGCATTCCCTCCGACCTCGACTCGTACATATGAGGAATTGCCTCTTACTCTACTTATGAGAAAGTGCCCCTACAACAACACCCCTCCTCAATTTCACGAGTATCCCCAGTGCCTCGTGAAAAAATCTGACGACCATGGCGGACGTCTTCCTGGAGAAATGAGTCGACTCGTCCACCAGAACCGAAAATTTTTCCTTCTTCAGAATAGCGGCCAACTCCTCCGTCTGGCACCAGCCAATTACTCGTGGAATAATTCTCCCGCACTTGGTCCTCTTCATCCGCGTCCTCTTTAGGATTTCACAGTCAGGGAACGCGGATTTGAGCGTCGGTAGCAGGTGATCAATCAGCTGAATCGGCATGTTGTGCGCCGCGAGGCACGCTGCCAGCTTGACCTCAGCGGTGCCAGCCACCTCGCTTGACAAAGCAACGTTGCGAGATGTCCCTTTCCATGCCATCGCGCGGCATCTTGCATCCATTTGAACTTCTACTTAATCATGAGTTTAAAGAAGGCAAAAAATGTGTTTTGTCACTGCCGAGGACCAGAAGTGCGTCCACTCATTTTGCCGAATGTGACACTGTAGTTCGTGGCCTCTAAGTGTCACATAAGTTGCCCGAAAAGTACTAGCTGCCTGCATTTGCAAGAACCTCCTTGATTGTATCATGAGTGAGAACCTTGTAAAGAATGGTTTCACCAAAGATGGACCCAATTTTCCTTTCACAGTTTGTCACTTGACGTTTTCCCGAGTAAATATAGAAGGCTGCAGAAAGGCTGACGCATAGCTGACGCATAGCTGACGCATGGCTGTATGGACCGTTTTTTGGCTCCGCCTTTGAGAACAGAATATCAAAACCTTTGTCTTTTAACCTTGACACTGCTATCAAATAAATTATAAGGCAGATCCAGCTCAATTATAGGTACATTTTCAAAACATAGATCAAGAGTTATACCATTTACAATCACTTGAGCCTGTACATCTCTAATCTCGTGTCCCGTTATAAACAATCTACGTTAAGCTATTTGAATCCTCCTGGGTTTCTCCAGTCGACGTTATTGGGGATGTTCTTCAGTGATGTTCTTTGGGATTTCCCATTCCTGCAGTGTGGTTTCCATGAAATCCGTCAGATTTCTGGCACTATGAGACTCGTCAAATTCTATGCATCTCAAAGTGGCGCTGATGAGCACCCAATCAGGCATTACAAACTGGAGCGTAACTCCAACAAAAGGGCCCTTAGCCCTCGACGTCTACCCGTCCATAGTCAGACTGGTGAAGTCAGCTGACTTCAGCGACTTCAGAGTAGTTACTGTTTGATTATACATACGCGGAATGAGCGTTTCCGCCATAGCTCTTCTTCCAGGACAGGCTTTGCTTATGCCCGGCCTTAGAACTTCTATCATATGCCAGAATGGCTCAGTATCAAGAAGTCTGTACGGTAGAGCTGAGATGGCAATTAAGTATTGCAGTTGTGCATTTTTCTGGTGACTTCTTATCCATTGTCCTGAGGTCAAAGCACGTTTCTTTGCTGTTTGGAGTACTTGAGCCAGCAAGTGCATATGAAGTCTGAACGGCAAGTGGTCACCACAGTGGTCACTTTCACCGTCTTGAGATCCGGTCAGAGAACGATCCGGTGAACAACATCCCGTCGGTCAGCAGTCTGCAGTGAATTCGATTCCCTCCCTAGTCTCACTGGCTGGCACTAGGATCTGCCCGCTGTGCATCACGTCTTGTACTTCGAAGGGAACTAACTTTTCGTCAGTTTCGTATCTAAGTCATTCAAAGCAGCCTGCGTCCCCCTTTTGGGCTCCTTGCTGCTCCTGTATCAATGGGAACACAACCTACATGTTTAAAAACATTTTAACGTACCATTCCAGACGTCTGTTCGCCATTTGCCTCCTCTTCAAGTTTCCTCTTTTCTCGCCTTGCCTTGATGGGAAGGCGAGTAGGTCCAGAGGCAGTGGTGCTGGTGCTGGCTGTACCTGAATCATGATGATTGACAGGTTCTTGAGAAGGTCGGAGCGATAACACTGCATGCATCTTGTCAGCCAAATAGGTAGGGCTTGGGCTTCCCACCCTCTTCGCCTGTTTCAAAGGCCACTTGCTGCCGATAATTACTAGGCAGATTTGAAAAATCGGCCCCGCCGGTCATATTTCTACTTACAGTAGTATTATAATTTTTGGTTTGTTATGAAGGAGTACCAGAAGTTGGAAAAGATGCATATTTAAACTTATGTTTGTTTTATGTTGTGGGCAGGTTTGCCAGTGTGTTGTAGTGAAGGATGAGAATGTTGTGTTGATGCATCTGATTTAGCGCGAAATTTGTATCTTGGTGGTAGATAGTGATGTGATTTTGGTGTTTGTGTGTGGTTGCACTATGTTGTAATGGTAGTATCAGCAATATTTAGTTTGATTTGTAAAGTGTCTTGAGTTTAGCGATTTGAATGCAGTGAAAGGAAGGATATAAAGTTTTTGAGTATTATTCATAACCTGACATCACTGAACACAGGTACATTGAAAATATGTCACAATGTGTGTAAATTGAACGGAAAATTATTCTGATCTGTAATTATTATGCTAATACAAACAATAATAGTATAATCAAACATAAATAATGATTAGATTTTAAATAAATAGTTGTATAAACAAAAGATTTGGAATGTGATATTAATTAAATACTTCTAGAAACATAATTACTTACTAGAAATTGTATGATATATCAATCTTAAAGTACTAAGAAAAATCAGACTGAAAAGTTATCACATCTTTAACTTATTCTAGAAGTCCATCACAATGAAAACAATCTATGGAATGAACAATGCAACACTCTTATTTGAAAACTTAAAAAGTTCAGGCGCAATTCAAGTGAGGTACATAATATCACATGGAATTGTTTTCAAATAAGACAGTTGTATTATTCATTCAAATATTGCATTGGTGGACTTCTAGTGCATGTTTGAATGTCACAACTTTCTTTGGGTCAGGGCGGGGAAGAACTGGACAGGGGAAGAACTGGACACCCCATATTTTACTTCAAATACCGTAGGCACAGGAATAACAACTATCAAAAGTTGTTCCGTGGCATCAGCGGTTCATTACACGACAGTTGTCACGCCAGTACATACGGCATTTGAAGTAAAATGTGGGGTGTCCAGTTCTTCCCCTGTCCAGTTTTTCCCCGCCCTGACCCTATTTGAAAATCTTACGTACAAAAGAATTACTCTTGACGCATGTGTTTTGTTGGCGTGTTTGGAGGAGGGGGGGGGGGGTTCATCTTGACCGCGTTTGGTGGGTGTTGTCTGGGATCTTGCCATAATATTCTTCACAGGTTCAAGTTTAGCAAGGTCAGGTTCTGTAATGGAACAGAAAAATTAGTTCAGTTTTCAACGAATTGTTAAAATATCAACTTTAACAGGAGCAAACATTACCTTGTGTGTGTCGAAGAAGTTCATATTCAAATCCTTTTGTAGGTTTGCCGTAAACAACCAATTTAGGTTCCATCTTGTTTTCTATCAAAGTGTTCATTGTGGTGAACCATTTTTCGGTCTTGTTATGCTTTCCAGGCAAGATGGTTTGAAACTTTAGTCCGTTTTCCAGATATTGAACTACGGTGTTCATGGTATATTCATTGCCGTCTTTGAATTTACTTTGTTGAGGAAACAGACGGAGTAGTGGGTGAGCAACTCCCAGATCTAGGCCAGGTCTAGCATACGATTGGTCAATTTCATTATCTTCCTGGAAAGGATCATAATAGTCGTTGACAGACATCTGAAACAGAAGCAGAAAGAAACAATTTAGTTGTGTGCGCAAGAGCAGGAGTCATGATCGCGTTGACATGTTGTGGGGTGGAAGCAGTGCCGGGAGTGCCGGGAACGTTTCTTTACCCGGCAGTGACCGACCGATACCCAGCGGCCAAGACGCACCACGGGGCTTCAGGAGCATCTAGTGCGTTCAAGCTCGGACTTCTGAAAAAAACTACGCCGAAATTCAACCTTAAAAAAGGTAGGGCGACCCCTAGGCATTTTTTATCGGGCTCCCCTTGTTCCTGAAATAGTTTTAACATGTAGGGGAACCATTTACCGCGTGGGCCGGTAAACATTTCAAAAAAGTCGTCTTTTCAATAACCCTAATTAGACAAGCTGAGCAAAGCTTGCGCTGAGTCCAATTCCCTCTGTTCAATGGTCCTGATAATTTGACTGGGCCTCTGCCATGATTTATGCGACAGTTAAATCTAAACCTATCTTTCTCATTCCGACCAAAGCCCTAAATACTTACTAATGTGATGGGGCGCTTTGGCGTTTCTTGAAAGACAGCACCTTGCACATTGGTCACATCAGTGAAAGGGACCCTCTTCTTAACAACAGATATGAGCTTGGGGGCCCTTGAGATACTGCTGCATTGAAGATGTGAGAAAACTCTGGGTACAGCATTAAATTTCAATTTGTTTGACCCGTCAGCTCGAGGGCTCTCGAACTGCTCCAAGTCAAAGTGGTCCTAAATCGATCAAAGGGAGGCATTAATCACACGAATATACACTTATAACTGATGAACGAGGTATCACGATGGATTCCTACCTCACAAAACGCCGTACTAGAGACAGATTTAAAGCCGGCTGGCAAGTATCCTAACCATATCGAGGCCTGCTCTTCATCTTGAGGAAACCGCTTAAAAATTTTCCCTTTCCCCACTTTCGTTGCACAATTGGGTGCAGAGCACACTTTGTAACCAGACCTCATGGTGTAAGTACATTCATTCAATTCTGCATCCATTTCATTCATTAAACAGGTCATTCAACAAATTCATACATATAAATACACCCCAACACCTTGCGTCTCCTCGTGGGGGGACAGGAAGCGGAAACACAGGACGGCCATTATGATCGACAGTATGAGCACTGATTCGGTCAGAAAGAAAAAAAAAATTGTACAACAGGCCTATATTTGAAGCAGCCCAGACAGTGTTTCGGGACCCTACCATTTTCACAATAGAGATGCAAATTTTCCGGAAACTTTCAAAGGGTCGGAAAAAAACCGGAAAAGTTAAAAAAAAACCAGAAAATTTGGAAAAAAAGGAAAAATTAGTTTTTAAGCACTATGCACATGAAACCTACTTAGAGATGCAAATTTTCCGAAAACTTCCAAAGGGTCAAAAAAAAAAAAACGGAAAAGTTGAAAAAACACCAGGAAATTTGGAAAAATAGGAAAAATTAGTTTTTAAGCACTATGAACATGAAACCTACTACTTTTGTGCTTTGTTACAACTTAACTTATACTAACAACCCGAGATTCACAACAGCAAGCTAAAAAAAACGAACGAGAAGGAATCATAACAGGGTATAAGTAGTTTGAGTGCTCTGAGAATCGTGTTCACATAGGGTTTGAGTGCTCTGAGAATCGTGTTCACATAGGGTTAAAGGTATGCTTTTAGCCTACTTCCTTGAAGCGAAATGCCCGACTTTTTATTAACATTATGAACACAATACATTTTCTTAAAGAATTACGAAATCAGGGTTGCTGCCGCTGAAACAAAACGAACACATCATGGTAAGATTAACCATCTGCCTTCAAAACTGAGGACATTATTTGTGCTACGTGAGGACAGAACTATGAACCTAAATTAACTTACTAAGTGTCAGCCCACTGAGAACACCGATCAGATTTTGATCCTCTTGACTCCCATAAACTCTGGCGGGCACATTGGCACATCCAAGGAAAAAGATTAAGGTGAGTAGGGCGGCGCTGAAAGTAAAAAAGAAGGCGGCCATGAAGGTGTTGCAATCCTTCCAGCTCTAAGGTCACCGTGCAGTATTCAGCCCCTGTTTTGCAATTATTTTCATATCATATAGGCACGCGTGCAGCGGCTACTGCACACGGAAAAAAGGAATTCGTTGACCCAACGAAAATGTACGTTGATTCCGTGATAACCGAAATTAATTTGTTTCAGTAACGAAAAGTTTGTTCGCGTCACGAATAATTTGTTGGTCTGACGAACAATTCGTTGGCGGAGCAAGAAAGTTAGTTGGAGTGACAAAATAATCACTTTGTTCCTTTGACGGATATTTTGGTTGCGCTAACAGATTGTTAGTTTTGCCAACAACAATTTTGTTTCTCAAACAAATTTTTCGTAACTCCAGCAATTTTTTTCGGTTATCACGGAATCAACGCACATTTTCGTTGGGTCAACGAATTCCTTTTTTCCGTGCAGGGGGCGCTGAGTTACTCTCGCGACTCGACGAGGATTCTCTGCAGCTCGGGCGTGGGCGGTGGGGTTGCGGACAGCTCGGGGATGCCTTCTACTTTGCTCGGCCTGGGGTGTCGGAGCCTCGTGGCTGGCCGTGGGGTTCGAGACGTCCTGGTCCTGGGCGGGCTGCTGGGGCTCGTCCTGGGCGGTCGCCTCAGCCACCTCTTCAACTGGTGGCGCTTGGCCGCCCTGGGTACTTCCGTTGATTCCGCCATTTCTTCAATTGATATTGTTCCTCGAGTCTTGAACTAAGGGACTTGTGGCGCAGGGACGCAAGCACTGACTCTGACTCACTTGTCTCGTTCTAGTCCTGTCCCATCTACAGGTGTCAAGTTCCGACAAAAGAAGACAACCCCTCCGTTGGTGCAAGGCCATTACTGGAGTCTGTGTTGTATTCATGTACTTCGGTACTAATCAATAAAATGCACAGGAGAAACAGGTACAAGGAAAACAGAGAGTACAGGTCATACGTACTTTCAATCCCGGAATGTTGTCGTCTCCAAATAGGTTTTGGGAGAGTCCGTGCTGCCCAAAGAACTGTGTAACTTCTTCTTCGGTGTTTAAAACAATCACATCTGCAGTCTCCTCATCATCAGCCTCGGACTCAGTGTGATCCCCTATGAATCCTTTCGTTCTGGAAACTGAGCGCAACAAAAGCAAGACTACCATGTGGACTCAAGGAACTCACTTGCGCATGGATATGTGCTCGTCCAAGAAGCACATATGCTCGAAGAAGGTGAAGGGCTTCTTCCTGCGTGTACTTTCTGAGCTGGCTCCACGTTTGCCCTCCCTCCTGATCTGCCGCTCAGCTCGGTAGGAGCGTTCCAAGGACTCCCATGTCTTTCAACACGTATCTGAGGGCCCTGGAATGAGGTTCGGTTTTGGCCTTTAAGCCAGGATCTTTGTAGGATTCATCGCCTCGAGCGTAAAGACATCTATTGTTCCGCACCTGTTCAATTAACGACTCCCTAAACCTGTCCATCACCCGATCCATACGGGCTTTGGACTCAGGCAACAACTTTTCTTTTTTACAGCCCATCTTCTTGGGGGGCATCTTGACACTTGGAATAAAGCAAACAACAACCACGCCGCGAAAACCTTCTCCCTTGGCGACGAGTGGACGAGAGTCGAGAGCGGAAATACGGCATGGCTGCTGCTGACCCCCTCCACTTCGAGAGCTCAAACGCGCTTCACTTGGCAACAAAAGACGACGTGGCCTCTCATTGGTCAGATTCATAGCCTATCTACCGCGCCTTGCTACGCCAACTTGTTTTAGCGTAAGGGCCTGTTACGCCAAAAAATACATTCTGATGGATTAAGTTTCATTGACTGTAAAAAATAAAGCAAAAAACACATATTTTTACACGGAAAAAGTGCATCATCCAATAAATCAAACCCTTTCGGTCCGCAGGGGGGGTTAGTCACAGTGAACATACCGACGGGCACAGTTGCTAATACTGATAATAATACGGTCTGGCTCGAGCCATTTCCTCCTGCTCGCGAGCCAGTCGATCCCGTTCCTCCGCCTCCCGCTGAACCGTGGCCGCCCGGTCTCTGCCGGGTGTCGGACACTCACACCCTGACACGCCGTGCGACAACGCTCACCACTGCGCTACCGACTTGGCGGAGGGAAACCAGCCGAGCGCAGCATCTTGACGACGGACCTCGAAGGGTGGGCAGCGACTATACTGAACTAAATTTTGGTTGAATCGACTAAAATTAGTTTTAGTTCAAATGACCAAAACCAATTATTCGATTCTACTTAATTTTTTGACACTGAAATTGCTGGCGCCTGTGCCCCTGGCAGGGAGACAGACTGTGGACCGCGGCAAGAAGTGACGCACATGATTAAAGCCCTCCACAAAAAGAGATTCGTGAAGGGCCTCGATACCCTCATTCCGTTCAAATCGCCGCGTCCATGCGTGGTGCCCCTCAGGCAACCGGAAGCGGATAAGGATGTGGTTGGTGAATGATAGATTGTGGCAGGATTTGGTGTATTGGTTGATTGATGGACACAGATAACTTAACAACAGATTTAATAATCGTTGCGTGGTCAATACAATATGGATACAGAGAGAGAACTGATGAAACCGGAAAACGGAAACAGCAGGGTCGACTTGACACGAATTCGGGCAGACATGACAATCACACTCACAGACTACACAGCAGAGATTGAACTAGAAAAATGAATGAATTACAGTATTCTATCACACTCCCCTAATTCAAAATATTTTTCAAGCACAATTCCTTAACAAACTTCCAATGCTTATTTTTACCAAGAGGTTATGTCAATACATCAGCAACCAGATCATAAGTTCCAACATGATCTAAGCAAATCAATTTGTCTCTCACCATCTCTTTGATGAACAGACTTCGCAGGTTTATGTGCTTAGTCCTTTTGTGTGTTTGCTCATCCTTCGCAATACACATTGCTCCCAGATTGTCATTGAAAACTTTAACACAAACATCTTTATAGCCCAAAATTTCCAGGACATTTCTCACACATATTGACTCTTGAATCCCCTCAGTGAGACCTAAGTACTCAGCTTCTGTTGAGGATAAAGCCACAGTTTTAAGCCGCTTGGACTGCCACGCAAATACAGAACCACCAAGCTTAACAACATATCCTATATGAGAAAATCCTGTAACATTTTCACAAGCATGAGATGCATCAATAAAACATTTAACAATTTTGGACCGGAGGTTGCCATTTCGGTTTTCCGTTTGTCAAAAGTCCGAAATGATCTACGGGCCGTGAGGAACGGAGGCTCCGTAACGCAAAGTTCTCTGACGACACGCATGAAACGGGCACTCCGTAATAAAACGGACTGGCCGTTACACGTTATCCGTTTCAGAACTTTGAGTTACGGAGCCTCCGTTCCTCACTGTCCGTAGAGCATTTAAGACTTATAACAAACGGAAAACCGAAACGGCAACCTACGGTCTTAAATGAGCGGTACATTTTCCGTTAAATTTGTGTACCACGCTTTACAAAGCACAGTTTCTTATGGGAGGATTAGTACGGCAGACGTCCGTATCACCATTTCAGGGGGTATACGGAACGCCGTAGCATGCTCCGTATCAGACACTGATGTTTTGCACTGTGTAACACTCACCACCGGCCGCAAAAGAGGCCATTTTATCCATAAGTCACTCAAATTTTACAGAGAGCTTGGATAGGGAACTTCGGAGGAAGCCCAGACCAGAAGTCAGCGACAGATCGGGCGAAACAAAAGAGCGTCGTGAGGCCGTGCTGAGCTGTGGTGGGGGCCGCGACGGGCAGAGGGGGGGTAGTTTGCGCGCGCCGCCTTCACCTCCACTCCGCCGATTTTGACCACAGTTCAGCACAGCCACGCGACGCTGTTTTGTTACTCCCATTCTCACTGGTAGCCAACGAATGTGACATCACATTCGTTTGAACGTGAAAACTACGATGTCAGATTGAACGTGACAAACAGAAAATTCATACTCAAACGAATGTGACACATGGTACCCATTGACATACATCGTGTCACATCCAAACGAATGTGACACGCATGTGCTGTCACGTTCGTTTGAATGTGACATGCCCTAATTGTCACATTCAAACGAACGTGACAGCATATGGGTGTCACATTCGTTTGTTTGTCAATTGGTACCATGTGTCACATTCGTTTTAATGTGACAGTTTGCCTGCTGATTTCGTGTCACACCCGAAGTAATGTGACAGAGCGGTGCGGTGTGTCACATTCATTTGAGTATGAATTTTCTCTGTTTGTCACGTTCAAACTGACATCGAGCTGACATCGCCGTTTTCACGTTCAAACGAATGTGATGTCACATTCGTTGGCTACCAGTGAGCTGTCGCTGACTTCCGGTCTAAGTTACCTCCGAAGTACCCTATGCTGCTCCAGGTACTCGCACAGCTTGGCGTTAGTACTCCGCGGATCGGCGACCTCGGTTGGACTGACTTCTGCGAGTAGTTTAGAACCCAGCTTCGTAAATGAACAAGAGCAACTGACATGGTACCTTGCTTCGGCGGCCACGAGGTCTGCGACAGTGCCACTTACTCGGAATGCCATCTCCACGCCCCATGACTCTTTTGCGGTCGCAGCTTGTGCAAGGATTGCCTGCTTCACTTCGAAACGTTCCAACAAGTGGTACTCTATTTCTGCCGCGATTTTTCGGATCCATCTCAGCAGGGTTGCCACTAATGAGGCAGCTCTCCATCACCCGCGCTCCGTAAGAGACGGACAGGTGGTACTTTTTCACTCTTCTTCGTTGTCTTCCCCTTGCGCCGCGTCCGTGGCTCGCCACATCAAAATTCAGCTTTCTATCTCAATCCATTCGGTCATCTTAGTCAAAAAAAACACTTTAAATTGGCAGTAAAAAGACAATCTTTTAGGTACTCTCAACTTTTTGTCAAGTTTCGTTTCGTTTTCTATATTTTTGAGGCTGCTGATGACGAAAATAGAACCCATTCGCACCCCCGACCCTAAGTTAAGTTACATTAGTGCGGATTTTAATCACCAAACGCTTATTTTTGAGGGGATCACGACCATTCCTAAAGTCTGTCCACGTAAGCAGCTTGCCGATGGCAGGCTTGCGCCGTAGACCAAGGTATGTGTACACGCCAGGCGTGGATTGTCGGAACTGGCGCAGCATCGCGAAGCCTGTTACGACAAGACACGGTCTGGCGTACACCTACCTTGTTCTATTCAGCATTCTTACTGCATTGCCTGACAATGGTAGCACAAAAGTTACATGGCAATCTTGAAATCACATATCCCGTAAGTAACATGGCACAGTGGGTCATAAGCTTTGATCAACTTTGATTAATAATTGTTCTTAGGTTGCTTGTCAGTATGGATACATGTTGAAACTTACCTTTCATAGAATATGTTTCAGTTATGCCACACACGCCCTTCGGGAGAAGCAGTGAGATTTTGGCACCTGTAGTAATACCATATTTTGCACTTGTCGCAATTCATCATTTTTATTTTTATTTGATTTGGAGAAATGCTCTGGCATGCAACAAGTACAGTAAAATGCAACTTTCCATTTACACCTGACCTTCATTGGACTGTCTGGTCTGGACTGTTGGGAATTTTGGGAAATGGGCTAAATTTTCCCTGCAGAAGGCAGGCCTCAAGATGGGGTCTCAGTTCGGGAATCAAAATTTACCGCCCTGATAGACGTTTGTTCCATATTCCTGCGAATAGCCACTCAGTACCTCTCAAGCTATTCGCCAAATTACCTGCAAGTATCAAATACACAGCTCAACCAACATTCTCAAGAAATCATACTAATTTCTATACCTATATTCATCTACCTTAATTGATTGATTACCTGCGATTACCATTTACATATTGAACTGTCTATTCGCAGGGGTTCAAAGATAGGCTTCCAGCACGTGTGGCCCCGACAAACTGAAAATAGGAAAGTTGAAGGAATAACACTTTGTCGTCATAACGTCATAATTTATTTGGGTCCTGCATGATGGTCACGATACAGGCACCCTCTCCGTGCGTCTAGGTTCCAGCCATCTCCTTCAGCAGGAATAGAGAATGCTGTGGTGGCACTGCAACTCCCCACGAAAAAGGAAGATGCGCGGCCTCATGCAATTGACGCATAATTCATCAGCATATGAAACAATAAGTACACATGTTAAATGAAAACAACTGAGGCATTGTGACCCTTAGGGCAGTCTCAACCCTAAACGTCTTTGATAAATAAAAGTTGTAAATCTCTTGGATTTCACCACCCTTTCCCACCCCCCTCCTCCCTGAAGGGGTAAATTATTTATAAAAATTTGAACGTGCTAGATACGCATAGTATTTAATCTTCCCACATACTGTCAGAGACCCTGTTGGAATTCTCTCGTGGATGAAAGGGGCCCTAGCAGTAGTATTGGGGAATAAGTACTTATTTTCATTAGGAATGACTTCATCCCTCATGACCTGGAGTTTATGAAGGCTCAGTTTGTATGCTGGAGTCAAGTTGTGCCGGGTCGGTTCGTCCATGGTCGCAACTCAAATAATATGATTTTGCGGCTCTTCAATATTGGAAAAAGAACCAGATAAAACGCTTTTGGGACACAACACGCGCGTCCGTCTTCTTTTCCTTCCTGCTGGCTGCCTGCGTCGCGTCCGCGTGCGTCCCGGCGGGAAAGTTCTCCACCCGGCCGCCAGGGCGCAGGACCGTCGAGTCGCTCGTGACCCCGGCGCCCATCCGGCAGCAGGAACCGAATGCAGAGGTGGTCCCCCTGTCCCGGTCCTGCTGCTGGCTCTTGGGACAGTTCGGCCGCCAATATCTGCCTTTCGCGGGCCCTCTCCTCCTCTTCCTCCGCCTGCTCGCGGATTTCCGCCTGCCGCGCTGCCTCGCGTGCTTGGTCCGCTCTGAGGGAAGCCGCCAACGCCTCGTCCTGCTCGTGACGTAACTGGCGTGCAGCCTCGAGTGAACAGGTCAAATGCATAAGTTAAGCAAGGAACCAACCAGTAACTGCAATTCTGGCATTGTGAACAGTCAACACATGTTGTGGATCCACAGCCGGAGGGACGACCGGTGCTGCGGGTGCAGGTGGAGCTAGCGCGAAGCGGGCTGGCCCGGAGTCTGGGAGGTCCAATGCTCCGGGAATGTGGCCCGGGTCGGACTCCTCACCAGACGTGTCAGCTGGCAAGGCCCCGCCCAATATATGGAGTAAAATAACTAAAATGGCCAAGAACATATATGCAATAAAATAGACAATGACAATCGACAGTTTAAGTATGAGATTAAGACTTTATAATGATGCTTTAGGTCTGATTCGGTCAAGTTCTGAGTCGAAGCATTTGAGATATGGAAGGACAAGGACCATTATCGTGTCACGAAGGGAGGTTTGACTAAACTTAAGTTATTCAAATACAAATCATTCAAATCAATAAGTAAATCAAATACAAATGATAAATAAAAAAGGCAAGTGCACCGAATAGACAATGACAATCGACAGTTTAAGTATGAGGTTAAGATCAAAATTTAGGGCGCACAGCAAAAATGAAAAACAATATATGGAGTAAAATAACTAAACTGGCCAAGAACATATATGCAATAATGCCCATTTCATTTCAAGATTTTTAAAACATGCCATGGACACACACACACGACATAAATAGGCACAATAAATAAGACACCATCATGTCACTTGCCTGCGAAGGACACCGGCACCAAGCCCTGCCCCAGGTGGCCTTGATGTTTCGGCCTCGGCACGTGCAGAGCGGCGGCCCCGCCCACGCGGAGAGGTCGGCGGCGCTCCCACTGCCGGTAGGTGGTCGCGAACGAGATCGTGAGCTTTGACGACGATGCAAAGGCATTCACCGGGACAGTCGTCGGGCTGGGCGCCAGGGCAGTGGTATGCGGCAGAAAAACGCCCGTCCTGGATGTGCGTCTTCCTGACCATTCGACGCAGTTCGTCAGCAAGGTTCACCGGCACACACGTCAGAATCACCGTCAGGAGGCCCGACGGTGAAAACTCCGCGCAGACCATGGACTCTGCATCGTAACTTTCACCAAACTTGGTTTCCGTGATGATTTGGTGGAGCGCACGTAGAAACTGGTCCTCGACGCTGCGGGCCATCGCTGGTGACACTAGGAACAGGGACTGGGACCGGTCGGCGTGGCGGAGACGCGGAGAATGCGGTCATTGGGTGCGGCGGCGCGGCGTCCCAGCGGCGAGGCGAGTGCTTGGCTGCGCTTCCGAGCCACCCGGCCGGAGGCGCGCCGAGGAGGGAAAGAGAGGGGGCTGCTGCGCGGCTGCCACACCGCGCACTCACACGAAAACAAAACACACGAAAACAAAACACACACACACCGCACCTCACGCAAATAGAAGTTCGGGATCCACGACGAGCACGTTATGGTTTTCGGCAGTGACGTTGAGCCCGTCTTGGACACACGCCCAGCAGATATCGAATTTGAGTTCAACTATGCCCGCGCTCGCGGTCTGGGCCTCTGGGTCAATGATTGCGTGGGCTAGGCAATCGCAAAGGGCCCCCCACAGATCCCGCAGCCGCTGGGCACGAGTGGCCGGAGACATGCGAGCCCATCCTGACCAGATTTGGGAGGGGTAACTACAGTAACTGTGTAAAAATTTATGAAATAATGATTTTTCGGATCTATCACAGCGGGGATGCAGGCAGCTCTTGAAATCACATGTACCATCACCCGCGGTCCGTAACAGACGGACAGGTGGTACATTTTCACTCTTCTTAGTCGTCTTCCCCTTGCGCCGCGTGTAGTCCTTCCGGCACTTCTTGTGGAGTGTGACCTCTTCTTGCCCTTCGAGCAGTGCATTGTGGTTGTCGTTGTGCTTGCTGTATTCCACGATTTTGGCGAGACCACTTGTCACTTTCACTGTGTCACCCGCGCATAGACCCTTATTGCACAGAATGCACGGCGAGGCCGGGCTGCACCGGCCAATTAGGGGTGGATTCCTCAGCCGGTGGGGGTAGGTTCGACTGCGACTGTGGGCACAAGTTTTCACCAAGTGCAGGTACTTAGAAAGGAACCAGGTACGAGTGAAAACGTCATCAGACGCACTCCCGCTACATTTTTTTCAGAGTCCCGCGCCTTGCGGTGATTAGAGGCGAATGTCTCCTTCATGTTTTTGAATCTTTTGGAGACATTGTCGCCTGCAAAGAAATAAGAATGTTACAAGCACTGGGAAACCTAACGTCAACCTAACGCCATGGGACCTACTGTCTGTACAAAGTGCTTCAGGTCAAGCACATCGCAAACCGTCAATGAATTGAGAACTGCAAATGCTGCTGTAATGCACTCATACAATTTAAGGACCTGACAAATACAAAATATCACAGCACTCACAGCACAGGTTCATTGGACTAGACCTAGAGTTACATTACACATGGACAAAAGTAAGCATTAACTCACAGCATTACGCATTCCTAGTTCATTGTAGCTTTGTGTGCATGTAACTCTAGATCCGAGTACATAACAAAACCACCAATGAATATTGGCTGTGAATGCCGCTGTAATGCTGGAAGTGCTGCAATTACTGCTCAGCAAATTCTGTCTGGATGACGGTCAGCACCCTCATCATGCATCCAGACTTCATGCATCCAAACTTCATGCATCCAAACTTCATGCATCCAATCAGAAGTCCAGGCTAAACTTTTGTTAATATTTTTGTTGGAATATTGTTTTTTTCTCTTTGGCATACAACGGCGGGTTATTCTACACTGACGCAATGAGGCATTTTATTCGAAGTATATAATCCTCCGTTTCACTGGCGAAACGAAGGCATTAACGATTTATGCCCTTTAAGGGCCTTTGGGAAGGGCATTAAAATTTTGCTTAAAATTCCTGTACCATTTACGCCCTTCCCAAGGGCATAAAAGGATGTATGCCCTTGGAAGGGCGTAAAAGAGGATTTATGCCCTAAATGGCGTAATTTTTATGCCTTTGTGTTACCAGTGTTCCTCAACTTCCTCTCCCGCATCCTCAACCTCGTCTACCTCTTCCTCCTCAATAACTGCCCGATATTCCATGTTTCAACCAACAATTTCTTCGGCTAATAACTATTTCTCTGTCTCCTCGCTTCACCTTCCTTCAGACCCAGACCTCCAGTTCGCGCGCAGCTAGCCTTTGTTCTGTGCATGCAGTGCGCATGCGCAGAGGACGTGGTCGGGGTGGAGTAGGCGCAGGACATGGACTTCGGCCATCTCTTATGCCACCGCCTTACAACCGGAAACACCTCCCTTTCTCCCTACGCCTTACAGACTCCATTGTAGACGGGCCTTAAGTGCCCATGATTGGGAAAGCTAACTTCCAGCCTTGAATCGTTCGGCAGGGGACTGCTTCGAGTCGTCTCAAACCACTGGAAATAAAAGTGTTATGAAGTGACAATCTTTGCTAAATGAGATTGTAGGTGGAACAGTAATACTCACTTAAGACTAAAGTTGCCTTTATTGTCCACTGGCCTGATTGTGTGAATTTCATCTGAAACACGAGGCTTGGTTACATATTACAATGAAGGGAAAGTTTGTTCAAAAGTAGGAGTACATAAAATTCAATTACTCACAATCATACACAGCCAACTTTTGGTCCACACTCTGAATGTCTTACAATGAAATTTGACCTATGTTCTTCGTATGTTACAGTGAATTCGGCGCAAGCATAATACGAAGCAATATTCCTTCGTAATACGATGAAAAACCTCCTTCGTATTATGCTTGCGCCATTTCCTTCGTATTATGGGGAAATTTCTTCGTAAGACATTTAGAGTGCAATCTTTATCTTCAGTGATAATGTCGAGACGCACTCTATCAATGCAATAATTATTGTTCCTTTAGTAAACTTCATGATGAAGTCAGAAGGACTCATACATGGAACACGGTTAAAAAGCCAAGTTATTTTTCAAAATGGGAAAATGACAATATTAAAATAGTACAGACTTGGCTACATTCATGAGTTTCATTCGTCACATCATGTTCCTCAGTAAATTGAAAAAGATAAAAGGAAAGAATTTAGCTTATACCTCAGATAGTTTGCGCTTCATGCCAGCAGCAGGACTCTTGGCTGGCGTGATGGTTTTGCGCCACTCTGACCCCCTCCTGGATATCATACCAGCCAGCTGTCTTGACTTCATTTTCTTGGTTGGATCCGCAACGTTGTCATTAACAAATGCTGTTAAAACACAAAAGTAATCAATTTATTGCCTTGTTTCACTGAATAATATTGGTAGCTGACTTTGAGAAACAGTAAACTTGAAGTTAAAAAAGCTATCTAAAAAGCTTTAAGTTTTAAGTCTCCAACAAAGCAAGTAAATTCCAAAATGAATGTTTAAAAACATGTGTCAATTGAAACACCACCAATTCAGATAAAGCATGGAAGTTCTCAAGGAATCTGTGAAAGCCATCCCACTTGGGCTGTATTCACACACAATTTTCCAGAGACTATTATATGTTAAGCAACTTAACAGATTCTGGTACTGAGAAAAAAGCCAAAACTTAAGAAAAAAATGAGCAATGACTAGAACTGTGATGAAAAGATAAAGGGAAAAACAATAATATGTACTCACTGCATACAGCCTTCTGGACATAGGCAGGTGTACGGTGTATGACCCTCTGTCCCCTCCATGTGACGTGAAGACTTGTGAAGTTTTCTTTGCCATAAAGGGTGAACAGGGTGTCCCTAGACAGCAATTGTGGCTTATTGGCAAAGTCAACTTCAAGCTGCTCTATGTCAGTAAGAGACAGGTACACTTTCGAGTTCTTCTCAATCTCAACCTGCAAGCCAAACAAATTGAATAAAACAACTATTCTCAGCAGGAAAGAGTCATTATCATGTTTGGTCCAAAGCAGATCATGTAACTGGCTTTGACTTTAAAACATGGCCAAATAAGAGATTACAAAATGTGTGTTTGACACACTCAAATTACCTAGAGCCTTAAAGTAGTTTGTGTTAAAATTAGTGTGAAGTGCTTTGGATTGCATTGAAGCATCTAATTCCTTTATCAGGATTGGCTGTCCGTTCCCCACTGATTCACACTCATCAGAAGTGGAAGCATCAACTAAAACAAGGAGGAACAAGATGTTATCGAGGAAGAATCTAAAGAAAATTCATCAATAAGATAATTAGACCTACTTGGGGCTTGTATTCCATTTAAGTTCAAGTCATTATCAGTCGATAATGCTAATTCTTTAATCTTCTGAGTCAGATCAAAGTTCGTCTGCTGTGGGATCCAGCCAGCACTGACCGAGCTGTGGCCGCCTCGAGAGCTCGCACCTCGAGAGCTCGTTCCGGCACGACCTTGGCCGCGGGAAGATCCAAATCCCCGAGCGCGGGCCCGGGCAGCTGCCTCCATGACCCGGGGGATGTTTTCTTCTAATGTGTGACAGTCCCTCCTCATGTGACCCAGACCACCGCATCGATGGCAGCTGCACGGATAGCTCCTGCTGTTCCTGGCTGAGGCAGCGGACTCCGATGACCCTTTCACTGTGCGCTTTGCTGCCGGTCGACTATGTTCTGAAAACTCTGTCTATGTCTGAAACCACTGGAAATAAAAATGTCATGAAGTGACAATCTTTGCAAAATGAGATTGTAGGGTGAAACAATACACTCACTTAATTTGCCTTTCACTGTTATGCAAGTTGTGATACTTTCAACACAAAAACGTGCGATGATATGCAAAATGTGATTCCCACGAATCATTGCTCCTGAGATGCAATGACTTCCGTATCGCAGAAAATTCTGCAATGATCATAGCAACTTTCTGCAATAAAAATCGGAATTATTGAAAAAAACTGCGATGAACACAAAATCTTAATCATTACAGTTTTTTGCAATGATCATTGCTAAATTCTGCGATACTGTAGCTCATCACACCTTTCCGCCATGATCATCACAGAAAAGTGCGATAAAATTTGTATCGCGGAGCAGGTTTATTTAAGAAAAGCAGGACCTTACAACGACCCCCTTGGATTTCGCTGATTTTTTGGTGGTTAGTAGTCCCCATGGTGGGAGTTCATGGCCAAAATTTCAGACCTCATAAAAAATTTCTCTGGGAGATATGGGGATTTAAAGTTTTTTTTGGGTATTTTTACACTAATTTAGGGTATTTCTTATATCTCAGGGACTTTTTGTCTGATTGGTTTCATATTCGGGTTCTAGCTTCAAAATTCAACGGGGAACACGATCGTGCCGTCAGATTTGACCTAAAATAATTTTTTCATGGGGAAAACTCACTTTTTCTCGAAAAATTACATAAAAAGTCCCAAATCTTGGGATTTTGCAGTTAAAAGTACCCGATCTTTTTGAAAATGGTCTTATCTTACGCAAAAAGATCCGCTGAATCCAAAAATCACAGCCCTAGATATTTCCGACGAACCGTTCCGGAGATATTCCACTTCAAAGTAAGGCAATTTTTTTTTCGGCCTAAAAGTTGTGCGATTTTGCTGGGCTTTTCATTCTGAGGCATTGGGCGGTGAGTTCCAGTGACGCTGGCCTTGTGCGCAACAGGCATGTTTTCTCGCCATGTGGGCTTTCATGTTTTCATCAACATTAATACCACACATGAGACAGTAGCGATGACTCTGGACATGATGGGCCCTCTTCCTGGGAGCTAGTGGGGTTGTCATTAAGGCTGATTCTGCTGACACAGCAGAATCAGAGCAGCAATCCTAACGAACAGAGGAGAGAGTATAAAGGCTTCAACAATGTAGAGTGGTAGATGTTTCTGCAAGAAACTTTCACCCGAGTTGACATTGTCAGAGTTAAATGGGAATTCTTTCTGCCTTTTGATTCCATAGTCCCAGAGTATTTCTGTGCCTGCATCAAGGGGGTGCACTGTGTTTATGAAGTACATGTACTTCAAGTCCGACAGAGATGAGGAGCTCTTCTTGGCACTTATGGTTACTTCAGCTGTTGTCGCCCAGTTACTGAGACTGAGAGGCCCACCCAGGTACAGGAGCTTCTCATTCCCAATTGGGGAACGGAGGTACAGTACCTATGGGCAGTTGGGCAAGTCGCAGGTGGACTAACAGCCAGCCACCCAAACGCATGATGTGAGCTTTCAGTTAGTGAGCTGTAATAAAATAGAATTAAAATGTATTCGGCAAGGGCAATTTCATAAATCTTAAAAAATAATTGTAAGGTAATTCCAGTGCAACATTTGTATGACATGGCAGTCTATAATTCAATATGTCGTCCGTTACTCACAGGGATGACAGTGACTCGTTGACCTTCAGACCATACCCCTTTTCATTATGCATCACAGAAAACATTTCACCAGCCCTAGACCACATCGTTCTGATCCGCCACTTAAGTCGTCTGAAGTCGTTCTCATTCATTTCATCACCACATTCAGGAGAAGGTGTGGCAGAGTAAGATCTAATCGGAAGACCTAACCACTGGTGTGCGAGTACAAACTCATAATGCCACAACTGATCCAGTTGCGCTGAACTCATTACGTAACCACCAGCATCATGAAAAACGAAAGGTAGAACAAAATTAGGTAGGACAAAACGTAGTTAAGCGCGTTTGCCCTGGT
>NW_023144635.1:13450772-13514714 GCF_012932325.1 Thrips palmi
AATCAAAAAAATTTTCCCCTTGTTCATTTCTCAGACTTAATGGCCTCACTTTGTGGGCGAGATTTCTGATTTCACGACCACCCCCGCAGCGGTGACACCCTTTTTTTCTTGCGACCGGGGCGAGCCTTCCCCCTACGCATTTTCACGTGCGAAAAAAAAAATTCTGCACCCCTTTGACTCACCTCAAGTACAGGGATGACACCTCGATGAGGTTCTCCTCAAAAATTTCACTGAATTTCCAAATGTCTCGCGACGCAGGTAGCACTTCCTGTTTCACACTGAACACACGTTCACAGTCGATCTAATTCACAATACACAACCAGGAACATCCAGGAATTTCCAGACAAAACTTTCACTGCTTCACCACTTCACTTCATCAGTCACCTTTCACGCACTGAAAAAACACTCGGCGACAGCATCACACAACGCGAACTCTCGTCTCGAAATCTTTGGAGTTTTCAATATAAGACAAGCATTGCTCCGGCACCGTCCTCCACCTCCACCACTCTCACGAAAATTTTTACGCGCGCGGAACACTCGCCCACAGCAGCACAGTACACGGCCTGTCGTCCCGAAGTCTTGTCGCACACTGCTCACGCAGGCTCGGCTTGGGGACCCGGCCGCTGCGCCCGTCAGCGCCAGCATCTCCACTCCCCCATCGCCTTCAGGCTAGGTTAGGTTAGGGGTTCTCTCATCATGAGGAATCGATTAGCGCATCTGTGGGCACTGCAACTCCCCACGAAAAAGGAAGATGTGCATGAGCCTCATGCAAATGACGCATAGTTCATCAGCATCTGAAACAATAAGTACACATGTTAAATGAAAACAACATAGGCATTGTGACCCTCAAGGCAGTCTTAACCCTAAACATTTTCATAAATAAAATTAGGGGTGGATTCCTCAGCCGGTGGGGGTAGGTTCGACTGCGACTGTGGGCACAAGTTTTCACCAAGTACAAGGAACCAGGTAGGAGTAAAAACGTCATCAGACGCACTCCCGCTACATTTATTTTCAGACTCTCGCACTTTGCGGTGGTTAGAGGCGAATGTCTCCTTCATGTTTTTAAATCTTTTGGAGACATTGTCGCCTGCCAAGAACTAAGAATGTTAAGCACTGGGAGACCTAACCCTTGAACTTTGCATCGCACCGTGCCAGCCATGGGACACTACTGCCTTTACAAAGTAATTTTGCATGATGCAAGAGCAAATGTAAGAAAATGTAAGAAGCCAATATCAGATAATATAAGAACTTACCCGTAAATCCAGCACAGACCGCACCGGCAACCTGCGTCCACAGGTTGGGTTTCAGATCTGCTCTCCGGTAGCACTCGAGAGTGCAATCCCACAGCGTGGGGTGCTTCTCCACCTCTACTCTAGAAACTGAAGAGAGAGCATGGCATGCTCCTCCTAGGAGTCAACCACAAAGCACACTCTTCCCAGGAGCATGCTTGGCAGGCGCACACTTCCCAGGAGCATGCTTGGCAGGGACACTCTTCCCAGGAGCATGTTTGCAAGCACTTGCTTGCAAGCATGCTCCCAGGAAGAGCGTGCTTGTCAAGCATGCTGCTGGGAAGAGTGTGCTTGCAAGCGTGCTCTTAAGAAGAGTGTGCTTTGTGGTTGACTCCTAGGAGGAGCATGCCATGCACTCTCTTCAGTTTCTAGAGTATGCTCGAAGAAGGTGAAGGCCTTCTTCCTGCGTGTACTTTCTGAGCTGGCTCAACTTTTGCCCTCCCTCCTGATCTTCCGCTCAGCTCGGTAGGAGCGTTTCAAGGACTCCCATGTCTTGCAACACGTATCTGAGGGCCCTGGAATGAGGTTCAGTTGAGACAAGGGTAACACATAATATGCAGCATTACATTGCAGAACTGCTCCAATTTCCAGCCACGTTTTGGCCTTTAAGCCAGGATCTTTGTAGGATTCATCGCCTCGAGCGTAAAGACATCTTTTGTTCCGCACCTCTTCAATTAACGACTCACTAAACCTGTCCATCACCCGATCCATACGGTCTTTGGACTCAGGCGACAACTTTTCTTTTTTACAGCCCATATTCTTGGGGGCATCTTGACACTTGGAATACTCTACTTAAAGCAAAACAAACAACAACCACGCCGCACCGAAAACCTAACCTTCTCCCTTGGCGACGAGTGGACGAGAGTCGAGAGCGGAAATACGTCATGGCTGCTGACCCCCTCGACTTCGAGAGCTCAAACGCGCTTCACTTGGCAACAAAAGACGACGTGGCCTCTCATTGGTCAGATTCATATCTACCGCACCTTGCTACGCCAACTTGTTTTAGCGTAAGGGCCTGTTACGCCAAAAAATACATTCTGATGGATGAAGGCTTAAAACCAACCGTCCGTCGTAGCCATTCTGCGTAGCGTAAGGGCTTGTCATAGCGTAAGAGCACTGATAATGCCCCCATATAACTACACTCGATAGAATTTTCGTTTTAGCGTAAGAATCTTGTAATAGCGTAAGGAAACTCGTATTAGCCTAAGGAAAACTCAGCATAAACCCGCCTTTACAATACGCCCGTTCGATGTGTCCGTCTCAATCGGCCCGCTCTGCTGCAGTGCGTTGAACACTTCGTACTGCTGAGCACTCACTTGGGTTACATTGACTGTAAAAAATAAAGCAAAAAACACATATTTTAACACGGAAAAAGTGCATCATCCAATAAATCAAACCCCTTCGGTCCGCAGGGGGTTAGTCGCAGTGAACATACCGACGGGCACAGTTGCTAATACTGATGGGTCTGGCTCGTTGTTGACCTCAGCTGGTTCCTGTCGGAGCGTGCCTTCCCGTTTCTTAAACAGAAATTTACAAAAATGATTCAAATTCTGTCAAAAAGCAGGCTGCAAAAGTACGATTTCAAAACTATCCCTGTTTTCTTTCTCTCGCTCAAGACGTGCGGCCCTTGCGCACCTTTAGTACGTTCACACGCCGCCACTAGTGAGCTAATTTGATACCGTCCGTTATGTCAGCTATGACGCTGTTTCAGGTTATTTGTGCCACTCATCCCTGGTATGTAGACGAGAATGCGGATGTGGTGTTTTGCATAAGTTAGGCTGCTCTTCTGGAGAGCAACAGAAATACACAACAGAGCAGCACTTTATTTTTCATACCAGGTGATTAACCTCGTGTCGATGACTTGAATAAATCCATTTCGATGATCGCCCTGCTCGACACAACCCAAATCCACATAAGCTTGCCGCAGCTCGGGCGTTGCTACGGAGCATGATCGTCCTTCCGCACTGAAAAAAAATCCGTCTCTGATACGGAGCATGCTACGGCGTTCCGTGTCCCACCTAAAATGGTGATACGGACGTCTGCCGTACCACACCTCCCATAAGAGCCTGTGCTTTGCAAAGCGTGGTACGGAAATTTAAAGGAAAATGTACCGCTAATTTTACACCGGAGGTTGCCGTTTCGGTTTTCCGTTTGTGAAAAAGTCCAAAATGCTCTACGGACAGTGAGGAACGGACGCTCCGTAACTCAAATTTCTGTAACGGACAATGTGTAACGGCCAGTCCGTATCCCTACGGAGTGACCATTTCATGCGTTTCGTCGGAGAATAGGGTACACTCTACCAAAAATGTCCTGTAAATGCCGTTAATTTATTACCAGTTTTCACTGTAGGTCAATTCACAGTGTTTACTGAGAACTGCTCACGGGATTCACTGTGATCTTGTTCGCGGTGTTCACTGTGATCTGGTACCCAGTAAACACTGTGAGTTTGACGCCGCTGAGCACCGAAGGACTGCAAATCAGGCTCCAATTCACGGCGTTTACTGTGGCCAGATCACAGTGAACACTGTAACCGAGATCACAGTGAACGCCGTGAACTAGTTCACAGCAAACGCCGTGAATTGCATAACAGCAAACATTGGTAATAAATTAACGGCGTTGACAGGACATTTTTTGTAGAGTGTACTTCGGAGAAAACCCAGACCGGAAGTCAGCGACAGAACGGGAGAAACAAAAGAGCGTCGGGAGGCTGTGATGAGCGGTAGTGGGGGTCGAAATCGGCGGAGTGGGGGTGAAGGCGGCGCGCGCATGCTGTTCCCACCCCGCCGATTTTGACCACAGTTCAGCACAGCCACGCGACGTTGTTTTGTTACTCCCCTTCTGTCGCTGACTTCCGGTCTAGGATACCTCCGAAGTACCCTATGCAGCTCCAGGTACTCGCGTTACTGGCGTACTGGCGTTAGTACTCCGCGGATCGGCGGGACTGACTTCTGCGAGTAGTATTGAACCCAGCTTCGAAAACGAACAAGAGCAACTGACATAGTACCTTGCTTCGGTGGCCACGAGGTCTGCGACAGTGCCACTTACTCGGAATGCCACCTCCACGCCCCCTGAGTCTTTTCTGGTCGCAGCTTGTGCAAGGATTGCCTGCTTCACTCCGAAACGTTCCAACAAGTGGTACTCAATTTCTGCCGCGATTTTTCGGATCCATCACAGCAGGGTTGCCACAAAAGAGGCAGCTCTCCATCACCCGCGCTCCGTAAGAGACGGACAGGTGGTACATTTTCACTCTTCTTCGTTGTCTTCCCCGTGCGCCGCGTCCTTGGCTCACCACACCAAAATTCAGCTTTCTATCTCAATCCATTCGGTCGTATTAGTCAAAAACACTTAAAAACGGCAAAAAAAATACAACTTTCGAGGTACTCTCAACTTTTTGTCAAGTTTCGTGTCGTTATGTATGTTCTTGATGCTGCTGATGACGAAAATAGAACCCATTCGCACCCCCGACCAAAAGTTAAGTTACATTAGTGCGGATTTTCATCACCAAACGCTTATTTTTGAGGGGATCACGCCCATTCCTACTGTCTGTCTAAGAAAGCAGCCTACCGATGGCAGGCTTGCGCCCGTAGACCAAGGTTGGTGTATACGCCAGGCGTGGATTGTAGAAACTGGCGAAGCATCGCGAAGCCTGTTACAAGACACGGTCTGGCGTACACCTACCTTGTTCGATTCAGCAATCAAACTGCATTGCTAAACTAATAGTATCTCAAAAGTTACCTAGCAATCTTGAAATCACATACCCCGTGAGTAATATGGCACAATGGGTCAAAAGCTTAGATCAACTTTGATGAAAAATTGTTCAAAGCTTGCCTGTCAGTATGGATACATGTTGAAACTTACCTTTCATAGCACATGTTTAAGTAATGCCACACACGGCTATGGGAGCAGTGAGATTTTGGCACCTGTGGTGATACCATATTTTGCACTTGTTACACTGCACCTTTTTTTTTTTTTTTTCCTTGAGAAATGCTCCGGCATGCGATATGTACAACAAATTGCAACTTTCCATTTACACCTGACCTTCATTGGACTGTTAGGAATTTTGGGAACTGGACTAAATTTTCCCTGCAGAAGGCAGGCCTCAAGATGGAGTCTCAGTTCGGGAATCAAAAATTACCGCCCCGATAGACGTTTGTTCCATATTCTTGCGAATAGCCACTCAGTACCTCTCTAGCCATTCGCAAAATTACCTGCAAGTATCAAATACACAGCTCAACCAACATTCTCAAGAAATCAATACATTGGGTCCTTCGTCCTCCTCTCCACTGATGATGAACCGATAATGTACAGGACGTTTCTTTCCGCCCACATGTCGCTGATGGGCATCATTTCTGGGTTGAAAACAGGACGCTTTGTTTCCCTGTCGATAAAGTTATCACGCAGTACCATTTTCATCCTCTCCACACTGTCCTCGTCAACCTGTCTTCTTTCTTCACTTTCTTTCAGTCTGCCCTGCGAATCAGACAAAGACATTTCTACACGGTGCAACGGTGCAAAGAGCAGTCTTCGGCAAAAGTACACTTCGGTTGAAACTTACAATAAAGACACCAGTCGCCTGCACCTCTGGCTTCCTCGACATGCATTCGAACAACTTTGCAGCATTCAAGTAATGTCTGTCGTCGAGCTAAAAACGTTTTACGCCGAATTCTGTCGGCTCTAATTTAAACGGCACATCCACAACTGTTAGGAGAAAAAGAGTGAAACAATCCGTTGGTCACCTAACCTACCCATTTACCAAGAGCCACCCGCATGGCCACTACACGTCTCTCTAAATTACACAACATAATACCTTCGTCGGATGGCAATGAAAACGAGATCGCTCGAACAGCATTCAAAAGTTAGCGCATATTGTTCGCTCCTCCAGCAAAAATGTTCGTTGGATAGTAAGTAATAAATTATCGGTAGAACAGCAAGTGGAAGTTCGCTACATCGGCGTCCCAAATACACTGAAATAGCGAATTTGTTTGTCATTCCAGCAAATTTTGCTCTAGCAAACAGATGTTCGTTAATCTAGCGAAATATTTTTTTTCCGTGGGGCAGGCCTCAGTTCGGGAATCTAAAATTACCACCCCGATAGACGTTCGTTCCATATTCCTGCGAATAGCCACTCAGTACCTCTCAAGCCATTGGCAAAATTACAAATACACAGCTCAACCAACATTCTCAGGAAATCAATACAAATTTCAATACATATTTTCATCCACCTTCATTGATTGATTACCTGCGATTAGCATTTACATATTGCGCTGTCTATTCGCAAGTAAGCCTATCGGCGAATAGGCACCTGGTCTTAGCTGTTCGCAGGGAATCATATTAGGACGAGCAACCACATTCTAAAGTGTTTAGGGTCCCCGCTCCACGTACCTGCGAATATACCTGTCCCACACTTGCACTGCTCGCTGTCACGCACTTGTGATCCATTAAAAAAAACCAAAAAAAAAACAGGGAGTCAGACGCCTGAGTGACTCTTGGTTCAAAGATAGGTTTCCAGCACATGTGGCCCCGACAAACTGAAAATAGGAAAGTTGAAGGAATAACACTTTGTCGTCATAACGTCATAATTTCTTTGGGACCTGCATGATGGGCACGTTACAGGCACCCTCCTCTCTGTGCGTCTAGGTTCCAGCCATCTCCTTAAGCAGGAATAGTGAAAGCTGCGGTGGCACTGCAACTCCCCACGAAAAAGGAAGATGCGTATGGGCCTCACAGAGTACTTACAGCACTGGAAGAATCAGTCTCTGGTATTTCAGCATCTCCTCCATATTGCTCAGTGAGGCCCACTCCGGATGTCCCAATCACCTCCAGCACTTTATCGTCCAGCTTAGTTGGGTCACCACTTTTGTTCCTTTCACCTCCACCTGTAGTGAACATTGTAATTATGGCAATGAATGGAAGGAAATGAATCAGATAACCTCAACATTTGAGAACCTCTGAACAGCAACTACTAACCTGTGCACACCGTCTCCCTTTTCCTGGAAAGCCTGACTTTTTCTTGCTTGAACAGCACGCGCATGAGCTTGTTGCATGTCTCGAGTTTGCTGTTCAGACTCAAGACGGGCTTGCTCCAGCTGACGCTCTAGCTCAAGCTGCTGCTGACACTGTTGTCGAGCCTGCTCAACAGCGCGTTGGATTTCTTGCTGGTGAGCCTGCTGTGGGGCCACCAGGGCCAGCAGCCTTCGAGCTTCGTCCTGCAATAATGAATCAAAGAAAAAACGGTGATACAAATCGGGTCTGGGGTCAAAATAGTTGTCATTTTCTTTATCAGCACCCACAACAATGCCAAAGTCGAAGTAAAAATTTCGGTCGTATTACACCTCACCGGGATTCGAACCTGCAATTTGGATGGAAAGACTTCACGCCAAAATATGGCAAGACATTAAAGTCTCGCCAAGTTTTGGTCAGACCTGAAAGTCTCGCCAAAATTTGGTCAGACAAAAAAGTCTCGCCACAAAACGGTCATACACAAAAGTCTGACCCCAAAGTGGCGAGACTTTTGTGTCTGACCACGGCCTTTAGGCCGTAACCGTCCGGCACATTACGGCCTTTCGGTGGTGGTCAGACACAAAAGTCTCGCCATTTTGGGGTCAGACTTTTGAGTATGACCGTTTTGTGGCGAGGCTTTTTTGTCTGACCAAATTTTGGCGAGACTTTCAGGTCTGACCAAATCTTGGCGAGACTTTTATGTCTTGCCTCTGGAATGGCGAGAAGTCTGACCTTTGGATTTGTAGTGTGTGGGATCCAGCCAGCACTGACCGAGCTGTGGCCGCCTCGAGAGCTCGTTCCGCCACGACCTTGGCCGCGGGAGGATTCAAATCCCCGAGCGCGGGCCCGGGCACTGTTAAAAATTGTTGTTTTAAAACAACAACACAATTACCAACCTCGACAACGCTGTTGTTTGTGAACAAGTTTGCTTGTTTTCAAACGAAGAATTCGTTGCTAATTATTTTTATGACTTATGCTGTTTCAAAACAATATTTTGCTGCGTACAAACAACCCGGACAATCTAAGAAGTGTTTACTGCGGGGTAACCGGGACTCAACTAGGTCTGTGACCTAATCGGCAATAAAAATTGATGCAAATAAGGCTGTCTACCGGTTTACAAACATCTTGTGGACGAACGACGCAACTCGTTAGTAAACAACGAAAGTCATTTGAAAACAACTTTGATCGCTAAGAAAATTAGCAACATATTTACTGCTAAATTACAACATAATTTTTTACAGTGGGCAGCTGCCTCCATGGTTGTTATATCAGGTATTTTGGGTGAAGGAGAAACTCAGTCTTTGGATGCACTTTGATTTTAATTTTACTTTGCTCACACACAACCAGTACAGTACATGTCCAGTAAGACAGTGAGTGCAGGAAACGGAAACTAACCACTTCTCCAGCAGTTACATAGTTGCCACATACACTTATCAGAGTACATAGTTGCCGCTTACACTATGAGAGTTTACTTCTCCATGTATGAGAAATTGCTCATATCCCAACACCCCTCCTCAATTTCTGCATACATGCACAACAACAACAAAAAAAACAACTTTTTATTTCATTTATTTACTGGAACAATTACACATTCCTATGCCTTCTCTATGTTTGGAGAAAGATTCATAGATCAACCCCTTAGTCATAATGTCGGACTTTTGGTCCGCGGTAGGCATGTATTGAACATTGATTATTTTGTTTTTACAGAGATCCTTCACGAAGTTATATTTGATGTCGATGTGCTTAAGTCGCTTCACGTCCCAGTTGTGAAGTGCACTAATGCAAGGCTGGTTATCTTCATACACAGGAATAGACCTCATCATAGGAATACCCAACTCAGACAATAGTGACTTCACCCACAATAGTTCAGCCACTCCGGTCGCCAGGGCCACAAACTCAGCCTCAGTTGACGAAAGCGCCACTGATGTCTGCTTTCGAGTCCCCCACACCACAGGGTCTCCAAACATTGTAATTACAAACCCTGAAAAGATTTTCTACCTGGTTCATTTGCAAAGTCTACATCTGCATATAATTCTAACGGTTTTTCTGAAATGCCTCTGTACCAGAGACCCCACAGTTTCGTTCCCTGGAGATATCGAAAAATTCTTTTAACGCCATCACTCCAGTGATCCTCGGTGGCAGTGGTTTGATATTGGCTAAAAATATTTACAGCTGTACATATGTCTGGCCTGGTTGACATACAGGCATACATCAGACTCCCTACTGCACTCCTGTATGGCTTACTGTCAACAATACAATCTTTGTCTCCAACTGACAGGCAAGGATTAGTTACTAACGGTGTATTTACAGGGGCAACTCGGTCCATCTTGAACTTACTCAGTAGCTTTTGAATGTAAAATTCTTGGGTTTATAAAACATTATGAAGCAGCAGTGACGGTGAGATTTCCTCACAAGATATGTAAGTTCAGATGCGACAATGGCTCTGAGTATGTTAATGAGGCAATAAAAGATTTCTTTGCAGAAAAGGGGATTGAGTTTGAGCTGACTGTCCCAGGTCACCCAGAGAACAATGGCGTTGCTGAACGGTTAAATAGAACTCTGTTAGAGATGACCCGAGGGATGTTTTCTCCTTATGTGTGGCAGTCCCTCCTCATGTGACCCAGACCACCGCATCAAAGGCAGCTGTACGGATAGCTCCTGCTGTTCCTGGCTGAGGCAGTGGACTCCGATGACCCTTTCACTGTGCGCATTGCTGCCGGTCGACTATGTTCAAAATCTTCAATTCTGAGACGGGCAAAAAGAAGGCGAAGTCGGGACGGCTCCACTGTACGGATAGCAGACACGATACTCTCGTAGTCGGATGGCATGCTGAATAGAAATTCTAGCACGACATCGACCTCGGATTTTACTGCACCGGTCTGTTTGAGTTCCCTCATGGTTTTGTCGAACTCCATGCAGTAAACACTGAAGCTTGATGAGGACGGTTTGCTTTTTAGGGGGCAGTAGCGTCATTTGCACGCACTGTGGCAAGAAGGTACGGAAAATTCTGTAAACAGCTTGTGGTAATTCTCCGTAGACCCCTTGTCAATATTCCCTGCAGGCTCTTACAGTATTTTCCGTAGGACCGCACAGTATTCTCCGTAGGACCTTACAGTGATCTCCGTAGGACTATACAGTCTTCCAGGTCCTTCGCAGAAGACTGAGCGGTCCTACGGAGAATACTGTAAGAGCCTACGGAGAATATTGATAAGAGGGCTACGGAGAATCCTGGCAAAAAAATTAGCAGACTTTTCCGTACCTTTTTGCCACAGTGCGTATTTTGACGATTTTCGAACCTCCTGTTTAGACGTTAATATGAAGATAAGTATGATTGCCAGAGACAAACGGCGGGCACCATTTCAAAGAGGAAAATTTTTACTACATTTTCAAACACGCAAGCACCGGCTGTTTCTTCTTCATTCCATTTATAATTGTCGAGATCATCCCGACCTTATTCCCAATCGGCAGTGTAATAAGCGTCCATCAGCGTCCGTTCGATAGTGAATAAAAAATGGAATGAAGTTGTAATATGTGATAATGTTTTTAAAGATTCATCACACATATTTGTAAAAAAATTAGGCAAATACACACACAAATACAGCCCATGGGTATAAATTAGTGCACATAAACCAACAAGTGGAATTCCATTGACATAGCACTTTGTAAATTTCATCTCCAATATAGGATACAACACTCCTATTTGAATTCTTCTATTATGGTACCTCGAACACCATCACTCATCATATGCAGCTCGTCTAAGGTAACTAGACCTATTTCCTCTTTTCTGCTGTCCTCCTTGCAGAGATATCTCCAAATTGCATTCTCATCGATAAGATCTAAAATAACATTATCGTTTGCGATTCCTCCTTGTGACACTATAGGCCAATTAGTGCCATTGTCAGTGTCTTGTGTCAGCTCCTTGATGTCGTCTGTTGAGAAATGGTCAAACTTGCATGTTAAGTACACCAACAATTCCACGTTGCCATTAAATTGCGATTTGACTCTGAGACTGTTGCCTTTGTTGTTTGCATTGTTTCTGTTCTTGTTTGCATTAGGCACAGAATCTGCTTTCAGTATCTTGAATGCAAGGTAGCTTGGCAATTGCCATGGTCTGGGGTAAACAGTGTTGACATACATATATTACAAACAATAGCCAAAGTAGGAGACTTTGTACGTTTTTTGTACAACAGAGGTAAATTAAAATAATGCACTATGCTGGCACAAGGTTTGGCCGGCCTTGAGGCGAAGCCGGTCACATGGCCCGCCAGTGGCGTGGCCGGTCAAGTTTCTTGATGTGGCCCGCAAGTAGGCGATTCTATGCCAAACCAACGAACTCTTGGAAATTCATCCCTTCGATTTTGATGAAACTTATTTTAGGGGTAGGGGTCATAACGAAGAGATCCAGTGTCAAAGGGTTCTGCGATATCTCTCCCCGTTTGGCTGTAATAACATAGCAAAGTTTTCACTTTGCTCAGAATCGTGATATTTCCTTTATTTTCCTCCGTACTTACGGAAAGTTTTCAGATTTGTTCCGACAACGGTTCTTTGTCGACAAACAAAAAACGTCAACACGGGTTAAAATGGAAAATGAAAGAGATATTGAACTTCTAATGTCTTTATGACCATTTTTGCACTCTAAAAATCCACTAACTTTTTCATTTTTTATTTTTATCATTTTGACAATTTTCATTACTTCGACAATTGTCATAATTTTCACAATTTTCATCATTTTCACAATTTTTATCATTTTTACAATTTTCACCATTTTCCCCATCAATTTCCCCCACAATAGTGTCTTCTACTGACGGCAACATGTGCACGAGCTGTGCCAACTCGTGCACATGCTGCCAGGCATGGGCCCGAGGAAACACACTGTCTGTGCTGTAGCACTTTACAATACGCCAGTTCGATGCGTCCGTCTCAATCGGCCCGCTCTGCTGCAGTGTGTTGAACACTTCGCACTGCTGAGCACTCACTTGAGTTTCATCGACTGTAAAAAAATGAAGCAAAAAACACACATTTTAACCTTATGTACGGAAAAAGTGCATCATCCAATAAATCAAACCCCTTCGGTCCGCAGTGTTAGTCACAGTGAACATACCGACGGGTACAGTTGCTAATAATGATAGGTCTGGCTCGTTGTTGACCTCAGCTGGTTCCCGTCGGAGCGTGCGCCAGTATTCATCACGTTCACGCCTTCCCATTTCTTAAACAGAAATTTACAAAATATGATAAAAAAAATTGTTAAAAAGCAGGCTGCGAAAGTACGATTTCAAAATTATCCCTGTTTTAAGGTATTAGAGCGCTCACCAGAGTAAATTCCCCCTGGAACTGGAGGAGCTGCCTGTTGGCTTCTCTTTCTGCTGCGGCTTCCCTCTCTCGCGCCTCTCTCTCAGCTGCATCATCCCTCTCTCGCTCAAGACGTGCGACCCTTGCGCGCCTTGTCATTTGTGGATCTTCCAGCTACCGTTGACAGCCACCAACATCAGAACCCATGCTTCCTTAGCCAGTGGAGCATTGTCGCTAACAATCCCTGCACCACTGTCAGCATGGCCCTCCATCCCTGACCCAGTCCACACAGCTTGCTTTCGAAGGGCCATCTCATCACACATCAAAGAGCACAATAGCTTTTTGCCCCCTTTCCTGGCTTCCTCAACAGCTACAGCCACTGCATCACGGGCCTCTTTAGACAGTCCAGGGCTCCCATCAATTACCTCATAAAGTTTGCTTATAGTGTTGGGGTGAGGGAGACAGTTCATGAATTGCTCCCTCCCATAACTGTAAGCCGCTGGTGAGTGGAAATTCAGCGTCAGTGCAAACTTAGTGAGTTCTGGAGGCGCCACCCGCCCCCAGCGCCGCTATAGTGACTAGTGCTCCTGGAGGGCCGATAGCCGTCGGCCGTCTGCTGGACGTTGGGTTCGGAGGTTAGGGTTTTCTTTGTGTTTTGTTTTGAATTGTCGCGTGACCTGGCCGTGCGCCGCGGTGCAAGCGTTCATCTTGTGATTTTCAAAAACATTCCTGAGCAGTGTGTGCACTGCTATCTTCTCCTCCCTTCGTCTGGCAAAAATACAAGGCCTGGGGTGGCCTGTGGGCTCACTTGTTGATTTGAGTTTAAAATAAAATTTTGTTCTTGCATTTCTTGTTTGCCAATTTGAAGTGAGCTGTCCGGCAAGTGGTTCTTGAAAAGTAAGGACTGGTCTGTGTCAGTGTGACGCCAGGTTCAGTATTTTTGAATTCCGTGTCTTGTCAGTTTGACTCCGGAAAAGTTTTTAACTGTGTTGACTCTACCATTGTGTGTCATAATCAATCATCAGCTTCAATAGAGGTTTATGATGAACAAGAACCAGGAACTGAAATTCTTGCCAAAGCTCAAATGATAAAGTTCCGATCAATTAAAGTGTTACGTGTTGTTTGAATTAGAATCGTTCAGCCAGCAAACTAATTTGGTTCCCCGGGCTTCCAAAACCCACTGCATCACGGGCCTCTTTAGACAGTCCGGGGCTCCCATCAAACCTCAAAAAGTTTGCTTATAGTGTTGGGGTGGGGAAAATTTTGCTCATTTAGGTTCGTTTTAAGGGGCGATGTATACCGTCTGGTTTATCCCCCTTTGGGTCTCATTACTTGGTTCGTTTTGTGGGTCCGGGCCCCCTGCTTTTGTGTGCCACTGGTTCGTTTTTGGACTCCCGGAATGAAAAGTGACCGTTTTGTTTGAGCTCGCAGGGAAAAACCCTTGCCGACTGGTTGCGGTTCTCCTGGGAACCATCCCAGGTGGTTTCTTTGTCCACGCGGTCTCAGTTTTTTTGTTCATCCGCTCGGGTAGGCACCCAGTGCAACCCTTTGGTTTATTCCCTTTGGGTAGTGGGGGGAATTTCACCGCCACTAAAAAACCCTGTTGTTTGTTTGCCTCTTTGATTGCTCGCCTGCTTCTGATGTGCCTTCTTCTGTGCCTTCAGGTCACACTCGTCCGCCTACCCAACACCTCGTTTGAATATTGATTTGCCATTTGTTTGATTTTCTAAGGTTCATCCTTCTGGACTTTTGACAATGCAATCTGTTTGTTGTCCAGTTCTTCGAATGCTTTGTCCATCCGATATACTGTCGTCTTCATCTCCCCGTTTTCCGGACCTCTGGGTTTTAGTGCTCAACAGGCCTCTTCCCTGGTCCACGGTGCCTTTATCCGTTGCTGCCATACGGCCTTCATCTGTGCATCCGTCCTGAAGAACCCTTCTTGAAGCACGTCCTTAAGCACGGCTTCTCTTGTACCCTACAAGGGACTCAGCTCAAAGAACACCTGCATGAAGGCGGCCCGCCCTGCACGAAGATGGCAGGGGCCTAGGTTCCGTCTGCTTGACCTGCGCTTGGCTTCCCAGGGCTTGCGCAAGCCCCGGTACTGGGCCCCCTGACCACGACGAGGTGGCAGGTCGTGGGGGCACATTGCTTGTTTTCTCTTTCGCTTTGGTGCTCGATTTGTGTGCTCGACACTGCCGCTGGTCAGGCGGCAGTGCCCCCCAGGGGGGGACTTTTTTTTTTTTTTGCTCATTTAGGTTCGTTTTAAGGGGTGATGTATGTCTGGTCTATCCCCCTTTGGGTCTCGTTATCTTGGTTCGTTTTAGGGGTCCTGGCCCCCTGTTTTTGTGTGCCACTGGTTCGTTTTTGTTCTCCAGGAATGAAAAGTGACCGTTTGTTTGAGCTCGCAGGGAAAAACCCTTGCCGACTGGTTGCGGTTCTCCTGGGAACCATCCCAGGTGGTTTCTTTGTCCACGCGGTCTCAGTTTTTTTTTCATCCGCTCGGGTAGGCACCCAGTGCAATCCTTGGATTATTCCCTTTTGGGTAGTGTGGGGAATTTCACCGCCACTAAAAAACCCTGTCTTTTGATTTGCTTCTCTGATTCTTCGTCTGCTTCGAAGGTGGTTTCTCCTGTGCCGTCGCACTTAAGCCTACCCGATTCCTCGCCAGGAATCTGTTAGCTCTTTGTTTCCCCATCCTCCGGGATTTCTTTGCAATCTGTTACCATCTGTTATTTATGTTCTTATCCCTTGGCTTCGTCCATCTGATACACTGTCGTCTCCATCTCACCGTTTTCCGGACCTCTGGGTTTTAGTGCTCCACAGGCCTTTTCCCCTGGTCCACGGCACCTTCTTCGTTGCTGCCATACGGCCTTCATCTGTGCATCCGTCCTGAGAGACGCCTTCTTGAAGCACGTCCTTGAATCACGGCTTCCCTTGTAATCCCCAAAGGGACAAGCTCAAGGAACACCTGCATGAAGGCAGGCCGGCCCCTGCACGAAGATGGCAGGGGCCTTGGTTCCGTCTGTTTGACCTGCGCTTGGCTTCCCAGGGCTTGCGCAAGCCCCGGTACTGGGCCCCCTGACCACGACGAGGTGGCAGGTCGTGGGGGCACATTGCTTGTTTTCTCTTTCGCTATTAATTCGTTTGTGTGCTCGACACCGCCGCTGGTCAGGCGGCAGTGCCCCCAAGGGGGCCCCAGGGGGGGACAGTTCATGAATTGCTCCCTCCCATAACTGTAAGCCGCTGGTGAGTGGAAATTCAGCGTCAGTGCAAACTTAGTGAGTTCTGGAGGCGCCACCCGCCCCCAGCGCCGCTATAGTGACTAGTGCTCCTGGAGGGCCGATAGCCGTCGGCCGTCTGCTGGACGTTGGGTTCGGAGGTTAGGGTTTTCTTTGTGTTTTGTTTTGAATTGTCGCGTGACCTGGCCGTGCGCCGCGGTGCAAGCGTTCATCTTGTGATTTTCAAAAACATTCCTGAGCAGTGTGTGCACTGCTATCTTCTCCTCCCTTCGTCTGGCAAAAATACAAGGCCTGGGGTGGCCTGTGGGCTCACTTGTTGATTTGAGTTTAAAATAAATTTTGTTCTTGCATTTCTTGTTTGCCAATTTGAAGTGAGCTGTCCGGCAAGTGGTTCTTGAAAAGTAAGGACTGGTCTGTGTCAGTGTGACGCCAGGTTCAGTATTTTTGAATTCCGTGTCTTGTCAGTTTGACTCCGGAAAAGTTTTTAACTGTGTTGACTCTACCATTGTGTGTCATAATCAATCATCAGCTTCAATAGAGGTTTATGATGAACAAGAACCAGGAACTGAAATTCTTGCCAAAGCTCAAATGATAAAGTTCCGATCAATTAAAGTGTTACGTGTTGTTTGAATTAGAATCGTTCAAGCCAAGCAAACAAACTATTAAGTGTAGGTGCAGGCACATTCAAAATCAATGCAGTTTCATTCAAGCAGCTATTCAAGCAGCTATTCAAGCTGTGCAAGTGAGGTTCAGAAGCCGTCAGGTTTTCAAAGCAACAACCATCGAGCAAGGATTACACGAGCGAAAAGCAAGGTAAGGTTAATACATGTATTGTATAAAAATAAAAAATAGGTACAGTAATGTGCAATGTACAGCAATGTGGTCGTATGAACAACAAATAAAAAAAAATTATACAGGTTTGGCCCGCCTGTGGCCCGCCTTGAGGCGAAGCCCGGTGAAGTATGTGGCCCGCCCTGAGGCGAAGCCCGATCAATTAATGTTCACTGTTGGGACAGTAGGCGCATGTGTGGCGCCGGCCGCACAAGGCGCACCTGATCCTGGTGCGGCCCGTGCGTCGCCTGAAGTACTGCACCTGCTGGACTTGGTTCACCACGGCTCAAAAGCCGTATCACCACACTATACATAGACCGCCTGCTCCGTGAAAAATCCGTGAGGCTGAACATAATAGTTAATAGTGGCCTCCTCCATTTCCTCCTGCTCACGAGCTAGCCGATCCCGTGCCTCCGCCTCTTGCTGAACCGTGGCCGCCCGGTCTCTGCCGGGTGTCGGACACTCACACCCTGACACGCCGTGCGACAACGCTCACCACTGCGCTACCGACTTGACGGAGGAAAATCAGCCGAGCGCAGCATCTTGACGACGGACCTCGCAGGGTGGGCAGCGACTATACTGAGCTAAATTTTGGTTGAATCGACTAAGAATTAGTTTTAGTTCAAATGACCAAAACCAATTAGTCGATTGTACATAAATTTTTGACACTGAAATTGCTGGCGCCTGTGCCCCTGGCAGGGAGACAGACTGTGGACCGCGGCAAGAAGAGATGCACGTGATTAAAGCCCTCCAAAGAAAGAAATTCGTGAAGGGCCTCAATGCCCTCATTCCGTTCAAATCGCCGCGTCCTTGCGTGGTGCCCCTCAGGCAGCCGGAAGCGGATAAGGATGTGGTTGGTGAGCGGTTCGGGGGGCAGACGTTCCCGCGCAACCTCTCGTTCTGCAGCCAGTAGTATAGGCAGGTCGCGCAGCCGGTGCGTGGCCTCCTCCATTTCCTCCTGCTCACGAGCTAGCCGATCCTGTTCCTCCGCCTCCCGCTGAACCGTGGCCGCCCGGTCTGCGCGAAGGCTTGCCTCATAAGCGGCATCTTGCTGTCGTATTATAGCTCTTCGTTCTCCCACTAAACAAAAGATGGCCGCGTGGATTTGATAACGAAACGGAACGGACATCGACACCATAAGAATGGTTGACTTACTGGCCGGTCTGGTCGCGCGGCTGCTCGACGACGTGCTGGAGGGTCCGGTATGTTCAACGCTCCCGGAATGCGGAGTGGGTCGTCTTCACTGGACGAGGAGTCTGTATTATCAGGAGCATTACTAAGAGCTGGGTAAAAGGCCGAGTCACTTCCAAACACATGCATATGCCAACTCAATGCGCACCTTCGTTGACATCAACGACGACCATCCGGTTGTGCCTCGGCCGCAGCTGCATGCCCTGCTGAGGAGGGACGCTCTTCCTCAGACCCCGAGGAGATGTGCACTACATCAACGACGTTCCTACCTGCAAAGTTTCCGCGTAACGACGTAGAAATGCTCCCTACAATAAAACGTCAACGCATATCATTATGATTCTCACCACCATGAAGGGCGTGCACCTTGTGCACGTGTTTGCACAGATGCCCCTGCCTGGAATCGGCGCAGGAGCAGGTGCACTTTTGCTTGCATAGCCCCGGGTTACACTGTCCGCACCTCATCATGCAGAGGCAGAACGGCTCCGCTGTTCTGCGGACGGTGTACCCAACAGCACGGCCTCGGCCTCCAGCACCTTGAGATGCCACCCGCCAGTGGCCACCCGGCAATCTTGAGACGTTGTTGTCGGGGATGGCCATCCCTCGATTGTGCCTTTCAAGCGTTGACCGCTGTTGGCCAGCTCTATATATTCCTTTCTGGAATGTTTCTGAGCAGTGTACATTGCCTCAGCCCGGGCCTCCCCAGCTTCCAAGCCTCGGCCTTGGACCAAAACCTCGACCATGAGCTTCGCACATTTTACGAGTAATAGCTCAAGCTTTGATCCGCTTGACCTAAAAAACGCATTCCGTTGTCGAAATCGAAAAGTCGTAAATGTCGACGGCCCCTAGTGTTCATGGGATACTCATTGTTGTCTTTGAATCTATAGATTGTTGAGGAAACAGACGGAGTATTGGGTTATGCTGGCTGAGTTGCTCATGGTCTGGGTGGCATATTTGACATTCATCCTTGTAAATGCAGTGAGTTTAACATGAGCCCATGTCAACTTGTGCTTTTTGAATTTATCTTAAATAGAAGCATTCAAAAGCGCCTCCAAGGCTGCCCAGCTTATCACCTCTCCGTCTCTTACATTGCTCTAGTATTGTAGTGACCATAGGAATTTGAAAAACAGTTTCGAATGGTTTTCAGCAGATGAGGGGGATCAATTATGAAAAATATGGGCCTGTCTTCTCCACATGCGATGTTTCTAGTGGAGTACACAAATTCTTCCGAGTCATCATACTTAGCATGCATCATTCGGCAACATAGAAGAGTCTCTGGGCCGAGCAAATATCGAAGAGCAAGGCATGCGTGGGCTTTAAAAATATTTTCTTACCTCGGAAACGATAAGTAAATAGGTCATGCTACAGAAATGTTACAATTCGCCGTCCCTGCCCCTTTGTGACGAAACGGTTCGTCCTAGAAAGACGCAGTTTTCGCGATGAGATGGTGCTTTTTGTGCTTCAAAATGATACACTATTGGGTCAGTGGTGCAGAGGCTCCTAAAGCAACAACAAGCTCACAATAGTTTTCGTGTTGTGTGGTATTTCACACTAGAATAAACATATAAGTATAAATTTAGACATATGAGAAATCGTACCTTCTATGCCTCACGTAAGGTTCTACGAACTGCATCTGATCGTAGAAGGAAAAAGGTTTTCTGCTGTTACTTTTCAATCCGCTGACGTTTTCTTTGTTCCTGGTCTGCTCACGGCCCATCACGCAAATTTTTCCACATATTTGATACATCTGTCGACGAGTCTGCGGAAACAAAAAGTAAGAAAATTGAGGGCACGAAACACTGGCGAGAAACAATGGAGACAAGCAAAATGTAAGCATTGCAAGGAACACTATAACCTAACCATAACCTATATATAAGGCGCCAAAACAAAGGTACACAAAAATTGAACAGTTATCAGAGTTTGAAGAGGTCACTTACATTTGTGACTTTCAGTGGTCAGGGATTCGGCGATGCCGGATATGATTTGCTCGCGGAGTTTTGGGTCTTTGTACTCCGCATTTTCCCGGTCATACAGAACCGGGTTCTGCTCAAACTTGGCAATAATGATGTTTTTGACGCGGACAAGCTCCGCTTCTTTGGCTTCACGTTCGGCCTTCTTGGCCAGCTTCTCCAAGTGTTTCACTGTCGGCATCATCACCTCGGACTGTACAAAAAGTGTCCTGTCAATGCCGTTAATTTGTTACCAATGTTTGCTGTTATGCAATTCACGGCGGCGGGGAGGGGGGGGGGCGATGTCGACGCCCGCACTCCCATAACAATGCTCGGATGGTGCTGTCTTGTACATCCTCCCCAATAAGTTACGCAGAAACGAGCAGCATGAGGCCTATCAGTAGAAGGCGAAAAAATCTTGTTGACGGGCCATTGTAAACCGCAAGCTCACTGTAAGGAGAAGCACGCAAGTAACCAGGTGTAGTTCAAACTGTGCATGACAATGCTTCTTAAAATAAATGTCCATCTATGTGCATCATCTCAACATTGGTCATATGTTAACTAAAATATGTTATAGCCTCCCTCCAATGGTCTGAGGGCGTACATTTTGCCACGACAGTGAACATTTCATTGTGCGATCCGTCATCTTTTCTGTATTCGTTTCGTCACAAATCAAGAGAACCCTCACAGGTGAGATGTCAAATCAAAGGCTCAAATGTGGCTATGAGAGTGAAAACATTCCAGTCTTCAGTCATGGTTTTGTGACCGACAAGAGGTACGGAAGACTCCCAACTTGTACTCTGAAGGAACTAATTCTCTTTTGTTTGATGTGAGTAAGTAACAAATCTGACCCAATGGGAAGGAAGTCTCTGTTGAGTCGAGGTGCACAGTACATTCAGTCATCTCTGAGCCAGCGGTGAGCCTTTAACTATGCAGGTCTTTTCTTGGTGCCATCTTCAGTGTGGCAAACAGCCTCGAAACAAAGAGCAAAACAAAGGATCGAACCCTTATAACGCGCAGGAACAGCACTCCGACGTACACTTACTGTCGCAATTACATTGTATAATTAATGTAAACTTGTAATACACACCAGCTTCAGTGCAACACGCGTCTGGGGTGTAAACCCTCTGTAGAACCTTTTCTAGTTTGGCCACGATACTCGTCCAGTTTTCAAGCACATTCAGACAACGGTTGGGAAACAGTTCTTCAAAATTATCCATAAGCTGTGAAAACGAGTAAATAAAATATAATTATGAGATAGTTATTCGGAAAATAACAAAAGCTATTCTTATTTGGACTTAAGAAAAAACTAAACAAACCCACCAAATCGAGACCCCATTGCTGCTTCAGGCATGGGAATTGGTTGTAATACACGTCTATTTTTTCTTGCCCCATGCGGGCCTTACTTTTTCTGTTTACCGTGTTAAGAAGCATAGAGTAGCGCTTGTGGACGGTTGCATGCCACTTGGCAATAGTGACGGACTTGTTCGCCAAGGATTTCTTATCTAGCAACATAGCAAAGTATTCACGGTTTTATCCGAAGAAATGGTTCTAAGAAGGCCATTTGCTCATAAAATGTGAAAGGTTTTCGGTCAGACTTGGCTGCCCCACTGTAGTCCTCAGAATTTCTTGGTTTTTTTTTCTTTAGTGTATACGTCTCTTAAATTCTTATGATGTTTAATGAACTCTTCAGAGGTTACTGAAACAAGAACATTGTGTACAGGTTAGGTTGAGGTTAAGACTTTAATAATAAAGCTACAGTGTGTGTGCATGTTAAGAGCTTATCGGAGTTTAAATTAAAATTTTTACAACATAATATTTTATGATCACATTACTCACTTTTTAATTTTTCTGCTGCATCCTTAATAAGTTTCTTCTTTGCTGCCGAGTCTTTGTACCCGGCAGAATTCTTGTCATAAAGTGATGAGGCCAGCCTCACTTTCTCCATCACCTGCTCCCGAATTCTTAACTCTGCCCGCTTGGCAACCTCCTTCTCCTCTGGACATTTCTTTGGCATATTGGTTAGCAAAATTTCACAAACTAAAGAAACCATAACACAGACTTCGCGCCCTTTCCTCCTAAACACACAACAAACTACGCTGACTGCTTGCTTCTCATACTCGGCTTTCCTCGCTTCTGATTGGCTGTTGACTGATTGGCTGCGGTTCGCGTCGCGGAAAATATCAAGCATATGCCAGAAGTTCTGACGTCGCGGCTGGCGTTCGCGTAGCCGTGTATGACGAGGACGCGACGCGAGGCCCCATCCTTAACATCCCCGTAAGCCACCAGCAGGCAAATCGGGTGGCGCGACGCGAACCCTGTACGCGCGACGCGAGACCTGGCGATCGTAAACCCGCCTTTAGGATGCGCAGCCCCGCCTGGTAGTGCAAATGACAAGACAATTTTTAACAGCTCTGCTGTGAAAGCAGCCTTTGACGGTGGGGTCTATGGTGATGCAGTTTTGGTTGGAGATAGTGGTTACAAGGTTGAAAAGTATATGATGTGCCCCCTAGATGATCCAGTATTACCTGAAGAATTGTTGTACCATGAGTCACAAATAAGGACAAGAAATCCAGTGGAGCGAATGTTTGGAATTTGGAAACGAAGATTCCCAATACTTGCATTAGGTATAAATGTTCGGAAAGAGAAAGCTATGACAATAATAAGTGCATGTGCTGTGCTCCACAACATTTTGAGAAGAAATGGAGATCCCGCTCCGCCTGATGATCCTGCCCTCGAATTGCCAATGCCTTGGGATGAATTAATAGAATATGGTCAGATGCACCATGCCCTTAATGCCCAGCAAAGATTGGCAGCTAACGCAGACAATCGACATAGGAGGGCCCTAATAAATGACTATTTTAAAACTTTACATAGTTTGGCTAATGCTTGAATGAATTCTTAGAAATAAAATTAAGCTGTGATGTAGACTATTCTAATGATGTAGCAAACTAAAAGTGTTAAGGGAATGTCTTCAATTTTTTAATTATTAATGAATTGTTCCAAATTAGATTGAAGTTAGTTTTTATTCATAAAACATAGTCTCTACAACGGTTCAATTTCAGTCAGACAAGAAACCCGTGTTAACATCAAACTTAAGGTTACTGTAAGGTGAAAAAACTATCTTCCAAAGTATAGGTGGCAGTGCTTTGGTTTTTGGTGATTTAGTTGCTTACTATGAAAAACTTTTACAGCCACAGACTGGACTCCCAACTCCCATTAGTTCCGAAGTTATGAGGGTTTTAGTGTTATTTTAGTCGTTTACTAAAAATTCTCCTTGCGATGAACCAAAAAGTTAACGGAGATGTGATTTTTTATTTTGAGGCCCAATGGACATGCAAACAGACTAGCAAAGCCGGATTCGACAATATATGCATAGATAAACTGTAAATTCTGTTTGAAAAATGCGTTTTGAATTTTTTACTTAAATTTGGTAAAATTTTGGTATTTTTTGGTGTTTTATTGCGTTTTGTGAGAAAAATTCCTGTTTCATGTTGGAATTTTGGAAATCCGGCTTTGCTACGAGATAGGCAAATCAATAAAGAACTTGTAAAACAAAAATCAAGTCTCGACAACTTTTGGTTCATCGCAAGGAGAATTTTTAGTAAACGACTAAATTTGTTACGTAAACTTCAATTACTCAGAAAATAATGGGAGTTGAGTGCCTCAACTTTAGGTTTAAGTTCATCTTATAGTAAGCAACGTGAAACCTAAATACAAACATAATGCCACAATTATTTTATTAAATGATATTTCACATTTTTTCACTTTACAGTAACCTTAAAACAAAACAGCAGTACAACATCAATAAGTTTATCAATAATATTAATCAATAAGTTATATAAGTATTGGCACAAGTAACATGGCAAAAATACAACTATATAAAACGCATTGATCTCCAAAACTTGAGATTAAATGCACTTTGGTGAGTTGATAATCAAATGAACAAACAAAAAATAAGGCTTTGGAAAACGCCATAAAATACTGACTCATGAAAAAATAGCCACAAGGCTCTTGCAAAACTCGCAAGGTCACTCAAAGGCAATACAGAAAAACAACAAAAAGGCAAAACACATCACAGCACAGTTCCCAGTATCACAGAACACCACCCAATCCAGCACCAGTGACTCGTTTTGTTTTCTGTTGTTTTTCTGTATTGCAAAATCAAATTTTGCTGCCAGAACTTTTAACAACAACAAAACAGAACATGTCAACATGAAGGTGCAGGGTAAGGTCGGTGTAGGTACAGGGTGGGAAGTGGCTGTCTTTTATACCGGTCACCTCCCACCCATCTTCAGGTACAATTATAATTTACAGACACCTTCCTAACTTGCACCACATGTGACATGTTAATTTTTGTCTGTCACTTGTGCTACAAGAAAGGGTGTCTTAACATTACAAAAATATATGACTTAAATCTTAATCAGAATCCTCCAGGTCCAGGCCCAAGTCCTTCTTCATCTTCATCATCTGCAGCTTCATCATCTTTACTTCGTACTCCTTCTTCTTCTTTTCCAGTTCAAAAAGCGCTTCTTCTCGCTCTTTTTCCTTCATTATATGCTCCCTGGATGCATTGCATAAAGCAGTCCGTGCTTCATACATCTCCTCTTTCTTCTTTGAGGCCTCCTCCAGCACAGGACGTCTCCTTTTCACATTTTTCAGATATTCAGCCTCATCTTTGAGGCTTCTTTTCTTAAGTCCCGACAAGGCCGTGTCGCCTGTGCTGGGGGAGGCTGATGCTCTTGAGGATGGAACTTTCAGAGGTGCAGCCTTGGGAGTCATCAGCAGGGGAGCCTTGAATTGGCTCCAGTCTGCAGACTCGTTGACCTCCTGCAAGGCCTTGGCCAGGTCGGCTGCCTCAATGGGGGTGACGTCTGCTTCTACAAATTGGGAATTCTCCTCCTTCATATTGCTGAAGGAAGGTAGCATCATCTGAAAAGAGTTCACAGCTTTTAATGTAAGGGTAGACTTTGGAAACTAATTAACGCTGCACTCGTGGTTTTAAGGGCCCTCGTTGTAACTGTGCGACTGCGTCAGTGAATGCACTGCTGGGTGATTCCGCGCGTAGAGGGCATTTTCGTGTCCACACCCTCCCCAGGGCAAACTTATTCGAGTGCAGTCCATTTATGCACTTAAAAATCTTGTTTGGCACCAGACTAGCTTGTTCCCTTTGTATATGGACTTACAAAGCTAACATGTGACGCGGGAGGGGGGCCAAAAGGGTCGATTTTGTAAGTTCCGTCATGTCCATTCGCACCTTTCACCAACTTTGCGGCTCTGTAACCATTTGTTCCATTGTAATCTTCGAATTCCACACACACCCATCAAATCTCTAACGTATAGTGACTATCTTGCTTGAATTTTAAGATCGTATATTGATTGGAAGTGTCCTTTCAGAACGCGTATAAAATGTCCACCGTACTCCGACTTTTGTCTCAGTAGTTTCAAAGTAACCATCATCTAAACTACTAGGAGTGCTCCCTGCTCAAAACCACCGCCGTATTTAGAATCAGCACGGTCTGTTTACCCTGTGAACGAATTCCGGTGGCGAAAAAGTAAGGGGGCTGAGTGTGCGAGTGGAAGTTGTGTGTGAAAACGGTGGGTTGTAACAATTGATGTAATTTCCGTATGCCCCTCTCGCCCCTCTCCTATTGGGTTTAGAAAGTCATCCTACACGTGAAAAGACGTGTCTTGACGTCGGACTAGTGTGCCAAACTTATGGCATATTTCTGAGGCGATTGGCATTTGCAGTGAGCCAGAAACATCTATTTGTAATTTCCGTTTAGCGCAATTTCCGTCATATTTGCAGTAAATTTCGTCATATTTTATAGGGGGAGAAAACGAAAATCAATTTTTAGCTCGCCCACGCTCAGAGTGTCTTCCTGGTGTCCTATTGACGCCATCTAGGCAATATTCAGGCCGAACGAGCAAGATTGATTATGTGACTTCTAAGGTGGCTAAAACGGCCCCTACGTACGGAATCACCCTGCTGTCCTTAGGGTCTGCAGCACCTAAACAAAAAGAAAATCAGTTACCGTGACACGAGAGGATGTCTCTGGGGCTAATACCCTCAATGGAGGCTGCAACGCGTACCTGATTTTCCCCCCTTGTCATCACTCGTGGTTTTAAGGGCCCTCGTTGTAACTGTGCGACTGCGTCAGTGAATGCACTGCTGTCCTTAGGGTCTGCAGTATCTAAACCAAAAGGAAAAGATTTAACGTGACACGAGAAGATGTCTCTGGGTCTCATATCCACAATGAAGGCTGCACCGCGTACCTGATACTATCCCCCGTGGCACCCCTCGTGGTTTGAATGGCCCTGGCGGTAACGATAAGGACTGTGCGACTGTGTCTCTGAAGGCACTGCTGTCCTTGGGGTCGCTGTCGTCCTCATCGTCGTCCCAGTTATCGTGTCGTCGTTGTCCCTCAAGGACGAAAGGAAGTCGTTCTCCTCGTCGATGTCGTCCTCTTGCTCCTTGTCATGGAGGTCGGCGATGGCGGCCGACCCCGCACGCATACCCATCCGGCACGCCTCCTCCCCGCGTGCCGTCGCGTCACTCTCGGTTTCTGGAGTCGGAGGCCCGTCCCTCGGGACGCTTTCCCCCGAGGGGTGGCCGACTTCGATGTTCCTCGTACATCGGTCAAATGTTCCGAAAAATGTTCCCTGATGTTCCCAATGTTCTCATGTTCCCAGTATTCCTCAATGTTCCAAAATGTTCCAAAATGTTCCTTAATGTTCCAAAATGTTCCTTGTGTTCCTCTTGTTTATTATATCTTTTTTAGCCTGTCCCGTGTCAGGATGGTCGGATGCACACTCTCATTCGTAGTGCGAGACATCCGGTTGAAACAATGTCACGTTCGTTTGAGCATTGAGTCACATTCGTTTGGATGTGAATCGGCCAAAAATTAGCTTGTTCACATTTAAACGAATGTGACAATGCCACATTTTGTCACGTTCGTTTCAAAGTGATGTCACGTACTTGGAATGAGAGTGCATGGTGTGTGTGTGTGTGTGTGTGTGCGCGCGCGCGTGTACGTACGTAAAAGGGGGAAGGGGGAATTGCCGCGGTCCGATCTACTCCAAATTTGGTGTGTGTGGACGACGGCTTTTTCGATCCGAGGCCCAGGGGCACTGCTGCAGGTCCGTCATGGTCTACGGGGCAAAGTAGGATCCCCTTTCAAAGCTAGAATAGCAAAAAAGGGGTGTTTTTGGAAACAGGGCAAGGTCAACCGGTCCATTTTGAGTCAATCGAAGAAGTTTGGACCCAGGTTCGACTTAAGGAGGGGTCAAATACGACAAAAGCGTTAAATTTATTTAACGGGTTCTGTGAGAGGTCTGATAACGAAAATCACATCTCTTTTTACCGCAGACCTAGGTTCGAGTCGGTGGGGTCAAAATCGGTAAAAATATAATCTTAATTTGAATTTAACAGTGTTTCACATGTTTTCGGGTCCGCTGATGACGAAAATGACATCATTTTTGACCTCAGACCGAGTTCTGGGTTCCCCAGTTGAGTCAAATGCAACCAAAATTTTTTAAGCAGCTCCAAAAGTGACTCACGTTTGTGTCACGCTTGCAAGTGCGAGACACCGATGTCTCCTCCTCACACTTGCAAGCGTGTGACCCGTAGCATTTGTACCAGGTACAACCATACCAGCTTGCAAGTGCGAGACGAATAGTTCACGCTAAGTAGTGTCAGACTATCCGACACTCAGATTTGCAGTTTGGCTTAGAAGACAGAATTCGATAGCGATGTCAAGTAGAATCTATTCTTTGCATTGCATTCGACAGCAATGGAGGAGCTCTGGAGATGTTTTCTTAATATTCTCAGATGTTCCCAGAATGTTCCTTGATGTTCCTTGATGCTCTCGAATGTTCCCAAATGTTCCAACATATTTCCAGATAATTCCAAATGTTCCCCGATGTTCCTGATGTTTCCGATGTTCCCTCTATTCCGAGATGTTCTGAAATGTTCCCAAAATTGGAACATGTTCCAACATGTTCCGTTCGGAACATGTTCCTCGTACAGAAATTTCTGGAGTTGGCCACCCCTCGCTTTCCCCCCTCTCGAAGCGAGCGAGCCAATCTCTGGCGTGGGCAGGGCGGCCCACAATAGTGCAACTGTGCCGCCTGCGAAAAGCAACAACAAGAAACAAGAGATAGAACTGTGCAAAATTCCCGAGTCCCATGCCAGGAAGGGGGTCACCTACTGGAAGCCGATGTTGTACTCGTCCTCGACTTCCACCCATTGAGTGTAGAGCCGCTCCTTCAGGGTCTCGCACTTCTTGTTGTTGGACAGGTTTCGGGGCCTGTAACAGTACCCCTCGCAATGCGATATCCAGGCGTTTGGCACCCACGCAACCGCCCGCTTCCACTGCTTCGCGGTGAAGCGGACGCACGAGGTGCTTGAACAGAAGCAATGAGGGTCGGGAAGTAAGCAAAAGCGAGGGGTAGGGTGCCGAGACCAAGAGAGAGAGAGAGAGAGAGGGGGGGGAGAGGGAGAGATACAGACAGAGGGGAAGAGACAGAGAGAGAGAGAGAGAGAGCGAGAGAGAGGGGGGGAGGGAGAGAGCGAGAGAGAGGGAGAGAGAGAGACAGAGGGGAAGAGAGAGACAGAGACGAGAATGTTAAATTTTATGCATTGCAAATCGTGCGAGTGCGAGAGAGCCAGGGATCGAAGAGAGAGAGAGAGAGAGAGAGAGAGAGAGAGAGAGAGAGAGATTGAAAGAAGGATAGCGAGAGACAGAGAGAAGGATAGAGAGAGACAGAGAGAGAAGGATAGAGAGAGGACAGAGAGAGAGAGAGAGATAAGAGAGAGAGAGAGAGAGAGAGGGGGGGGAGACAGAGGCGGGGCAAGAGGGGTTTAAGGTTTAAGGTTGGACGCTCAACGAACGGCTCTGTCAAGCATGAGCCTCTCACTGTTACTTAGTGAGGTTGATGGGCAACACAGGGGGCCCTTAGTCCGCAGAGTACGGCTCCGAAGAGCCACTCTCCGCTGCGCGCGTACAACTGGGCTGACTGTCAACCTTGTGGTACAGTCGGGGTTTCCACCCTCCCAATCTACTGCCCGCGCCATACCGTCGTCGCAGCAGCCGAGGGGTGCGTGTACTCACAGACCGCTCGTCCGGCGCCTCAGGTGTTGCAGTGCCCCGTTAGGGACACTGCGGGGGGGTCCTCCCGAGGGGACCCCCTGATTAGTTGTTACAGATAGCCAGGTAAGCCTAGCCGCTGTTTGGCCTAGTCCTGCGGGACAGTCCGTAGGCGCGGAGGGAGACACCAGATTTCATAGGTCGAAGGCCGGAGCCGCATTCCCATCCATGAGGTGCCTTCCTTTGGGAGGGGTACCGGGTTTCACGGGGCGAAGGCCGTTGCCGCATTCCCATCCACGCGGTACCGCTCCACGTTGGTTCGTTTTTGCCACCATGAGATAACAGGCCCATATCGCCGGCGATAAGACACGTGTAGTCACATGACTAGCCATACGACACAGGGCACAGCACCCTTCACTACAAAACCAAGGGTCAGACTTCACGCCAAAATTTGGCGAGACAAAAAGTCTCGCCTCAAATTGGCGAGACTTTGAAAGTCTCGCCTCAAACTGGCGAGACTTTGAAAGTCTCGCCTCAAACCGGTGAGACTTTAAATGTCTCGCCTCAAATTGGCGATACTCAAAAGTATCGCCACAGATTGGTCAGATTCAGAAGTCTCGCCCCAAAATGGCAATACATTGATATTTCCCCCCCATTAGGTCAGAATTGTGAATCTAGTCATTGCGGTACATAGGATCATGACAGAATTAAAGTTATTGAATGTTCTGTACTCAAAATGGATCTTCTTGAAAAATAGAGAGGATTGCTTGTTAAATCTGCACCCGCTTGCATAAGGTGATGGCCCAGCGTAGCCAAATGTGATCCTGCCGAACTTTTAAAGTGACAAAATATTTATGACCTAGGAACCGCACCACTGATTCATGTACTTACAGCACAAAGATGAGTCTTCATGAGTCAGGTTGAAGTGTGGCCATTGCACCACCACCAGCTCAAGGAGAGACACATTGTTTCTGCTGCAAAGAAGTCTTGTAGCATCAATGTGTGGGACTGTTGAGGGTGAAGCAGACTTTGAACTTGAAGGTTGCACTTATGGTTTATGAGGGAGTTAGGCTGAAGTCCATTGCACCACCACCACATACACTGTTTCTGCTGCAGAGAAGATGTAGCACCAAAGTGTGGAACTGTTGGAGGGTGCAGCTGACTTTGAACTTGTATGTTGCACTTATGGTTTATGAAGAACTGTAACACGCTCGGATGTATGGCGAGAAAAACGTCACACTGTTCTGCCATACTCTCTGACACTGTAGTAATCGAGGGGAAACCTCCTCACAAACAATGTAAAGCAACAACTCGATTGAGAAAGGATCCATTTTGAAAACAAGGTGGTCGCCTGCTCGCACGATGAACATACTATTCACCCTCTGATCGTCGTGTAGATACATCGCTTTTCTTTTGTTGTTAAGTGGATGTAATATTTCTCATATGGGGAGGCCGGAGCGGGGAGAGGGGAGCAGAGGTGGGAGGGGAGCCCATATGAGAAAAATTACATCCACTTAACAACAAAAGAAAAGCGATGTATCTACACGACGATCAGAGGGTGAATAGTATGTTTATCGTGCGAGCAGGCGACCACCTTGTTTTCAAAATGGATCCTTTCTCAATCGAGTTGTTGCTTTACATTGTTGTGAGGAGGTTTCCCCTCGATTACTACAGTGTCAGAGAGTATGGCAGAACAGTGTGACGTTTTTCTCGCCATACATCCGAGCGTGTTACAGTTCTTCATAAACAATAAGTGCAACATACAAGTTCAAAGTCAGCTGCACCCTCCAACAGTTCCACACTTTGGTGCTACATCTTCTCTGCAGCAGAAACAGTGTGTGTGGTGGTGGTGCAATGGACTTCAGCCTAACTCCCTCATAAACCATAAGTGCAACCTTCAAGTTCAAAGTCTGCTGCACCCTCAACAGTCCCACACATTGATGCTACAAGACTTCTTTGCAGCAGAAACAATGTGTCTCTCCTTGAGCTGGTGGTGGTGCAATGGCCACACTTCAACCTGACTCATGAAGACTCATCTTTGTGCTGTAAGTACATGAATCAGTGGTGCGGTTCCTAGGTCATAAATATTTTGTCACTTTAAAAGTTCGGCAGGATCACATTTGGCTACGCTGGGCCATCACCTTATGCAAGCGGGTGCAGATTTAACAAGCAATCCTCTCTATTTTTCAAGAAGATCCATTTTGAGTACAGAACATTCAATAACTTTAATTCTGTCATGATCCTATGTACCGCAGTGACTAGATTCACAATTCTGACCTAATGGGGGGGAAATATCAATGTATTGCCATTTTGGGGCGAGACTTCTGAATCTGACCAATCTGTGGCGATACTTTTGAGTATCGCCAATTTGAGGCGAGACATTTAAAGTCTCACCGGTTTGAGGCGAGACTTTCAAAGTCTCGCCAGTTTGAGGCGAGACTTTCAAAGTCTCGCCAATTTGAGGCGAGACTTTTTGTCTCGCCTCTGGAGTGGCATGAAGTCTGACCTTTGGTTTTGTAGTGTTGTCAGGGGTACCGCGGGTGTGACTTCCGAGCGGTCAGGCCCGGCACCCTTTTTTGCAGGTCGGGGAAACACCAAACTTCACGGGTCGAAGGCCGTAGCCGCATTCCCATCCATGAGGTGTCGCCCTTGAGTCGAAAAGTTTAGCTGCAAGAGAGTATTAAGCACACAACACAAATAATTTGATATACCACAAGACCAGCTGCCGACCCCTACCGCCAACAGGCCTAGGCTATAAGAGTTAGCGTGGGCAATCCACCACGACGCTGCCGAATCTGGCGCGCAGAGAGTAAAAGTGCAGGGCTCGCTGATCTGCAAGGAAAAGACATGCGACATGCAAATGGACCAGCGCCCCCTACTGGGGCCTAGGCCACCACCGTGACCACTGGCTGGAAGGGGAGGAGGGCGGAGGGGGCGAGAAGGCAATAGACAAGGAAGGAGCGCCAGCGCGAATGAGAGAGAAAGAAGGGACGAAGAAGGAGCGAGCGGAGCCCCACCCCCACCCCACACACGCCTGGCCCACCACACACGGGAGGGGAGGGGGAGGGGGGGGGTGCGAGGACCAGGCCTGCTCGCCGGACTAGGCCTAGAGCTGTAAATGAGCGTGAAAAACACAAACAACGTGCGACGCCCTCGCCCTAAGGCGGGCGGGAGGAGGGGAGGGGGGCCGCCCGGGCTGCGCGCGGCCAGAAGAAAAGGAGAAAAACAAAACCAGAGCAGGCACTTATCCATAGGCGGCGTAGGTGTCCTTCCTCGGCTGCTGCTGACTCCAGGCTGGGGTGCGGGCGCGGGGTGGTCCTGGTGTAGCTACGCCACATGCCGAGTTGTGGAGGGGAGCGACAGGGGGCTGGCGTGCCCACGCCGGGCGCTGGCTTGCTGCGACGCTCAGGAGAAACCAAAGCGCAGTGGGCGCTTTCCTGAACGATTCGTTGAACACGGCTGAACGGCACAGTTGATGAGTGGTGACACTCGGCCACTGAACCGTCGAACACTTGATAGGACCGATTGCACAATGAACAAAACCACTGATCTTCACAACATGGGGCACTGACACACTACACTGACGCCGGCTGGACACTGGTCACTGTTGCTTGAGGTACCGCTGCCCCTCCGCAGGCCTGCCGGGGCGCGTGAGCGCTGGGGTACGCCGGGCCGGGCCGGCTGGAGGCTGGGGCTGGGACGCTGCGACGCACACACGCTGCCACATGTGCGGGCGGAGGGACGCTGGAGGCCGGGTAGACAAAGGGCCGAACACTAATTTGCACAAAACTCGAACACTGATGCACCGATCGTCGCGGAACTTCGACCCTCGACGCACTGGGTGAACACGGACCGACCGATACCACACTCGACCCGGAAAACCGACTTTGTACCACCAAAAACCAAGGACGAACACGGAGCCGACGCTAAGCGTGTCCGCCCGCCACCGGGGCCTCCCCCCTCCCCCCTCTTCCGCCTGGGATATGCCCTTATTAAAGTTATGGTATAGTATGATCTAGATTGATTGCTAAGCCGGCTCTCCATGAACACTTTGCTGCTAACAGCAAGGAGGCCTACCCCCCGTCGTCTCAAGGCCATATTAATCTCCATGAGTGTTAACTCTTCATCTACATCCCCCTTGCAGGGGCATGGCAAGGCATAATAGTCCTCCCGGAGCCTGGCCTCCCGGTATTTATCCTGTAGCTCCTGGAAGTCATCATTCACGACGGGACGGACCTCCGGGTAAGCCGGGTATGGCGGCATGATTATTTTGAAGAGCTAGATCAACACGTAATACGTAATATAGACACTCGGATGAGTACCACACTGGCTAGCACAGAGGAAGATAGGCTAGAGTCAAGCCGGTCAAGCCACAGCCACAGCCCCAACCACAAGTAGTCGCTCAGAGAAAGGAGTAATGGCGAAATGTATGATTACGGTCGCGCGGCGAGCAGCAAACTTTGGCCGATAAACTGCCGTTTTCGTTCCACATAAGTTTTTTCATCCGCTGCCTTTGACGTAATTAAAGTCTCCAGAAAAACCCTGAGGAGGTTCGGGATCGAACCTGCGACGGCTAGGTTGTCCACTGACGGATAAGTGTCCACGCGGCGGTACTCCTTTCGTATTTCCTCCAGGACGAATTGGGCAGCAAGAGATGCAATCCTTGACTTCTCGTCGCTGTCACACTTCTTTCGTTTTTCGTACCACTGGTCCTGGAGGAGGTTGTCCACAAATCCAGAAAAATTCAGTACATTGTCCCGGCCTGCGCACTCGGTGATAGTGATGCTGTTTCCGTAAATATTTAAAAGATTCACTTTTAACCATTTACGAGAACAAGGCACGTCCCCATTCCCCAGTCCCAAAAAACCATGGGTCGCATGGGATCCCATGAGTCATATACCATGGGACCTAACTGAAATCCCATGAGAACACGGATCAGCACCTTGGGTAAGTGGCCTCCCATGGAAAATAGAGGTAATTTCCCATGGTGCGGGATGAACACCATGGGAGGGCCTCTCCATGGTGTGAACTTTCCCATGGCGTCGCCATTCGCATGTGATGGAATTCCTGCCCGTGCGTTGAAGTCTCCGTCTAATTTTTACGTTTAGGTTATATCAGGTCAACGGTGATTTGTAGACAAAATCTAGGTGCAAAATCGGTTGTATCGTGAAAAGTTCACCTTCGGCAGACATTCTATAGAGGGATGACCCTCGCAGACGGAGGCACTTCAAACAATGGTCTTTTTAGACACTCTGTCATGGCAAGGAAGTGCTCCCATGGGACACACACCATGGGGCATCTCCCCATGGGTTGCTCAACACCATGGGAAATGGTGCAAAAAATCAATGGGAAATCTTCCCCATGGGAAAAATCGGCCCATGGTGTCCCATGGCGTCCCATGACTCATGAGATGCTCCATGGGTTTTTGGGACTGGGTCTTGCGGATCGCAGCCTCCAATTCTGGTATCGAAAACTGACATTCCTCACTAGATTCGATAAATGAGCACAAATTTCTGAGCATTCGGGCAACCTCGGGACTGGCACCAACGGGTCGACCCCTCGGATTGGTCAAGTCACACAGGTCGTAGTTTGTGGAAAAAAATAAGTAAGGGAGGGTGGGGCAGTTTGAAACAGGGGCAGTTTGAAATAAACACCAATATTAAAGCAATGAGGGCTGCCGAAGGGAATGTGAGTGTGCACAATCTTCTATTTTCATGATCTTACTGATTTGCGATCGACACTGTCGTCAACGGTGCACTTTAGTGGCCTTGAAAAAAAGGTGAAACTTCAGTAACATTGAAATTGGCCTAAACTTAAATTTCTAAGTCACGGGAGTTTCCGTCTGGGGTTCGCTAGTAAGCAATCATCCCCCGCACTTTTAATTCATCTTTTAGTACCATATTAGGCAAGCGTAACGCACCCTCGGACACTGACGTAGCCCTCACCAAGTCCGGCGGGGAGCAGCACAACTGGAATGGTGCCCTCTGGGGCAGTTTGAAACAGAAGTGGGTGGGGCAGTTAGAAACACAGCAATATCACTAGAAATAACGATTTATATTATGGAAAGCGAGCATAACGATGGAAGTTCGTAATTCCAGATGGCGTCAATGGAGACGTTGTATGTTTGACCCGTGACTTGCATCAAAATGGAACCTTTATGGACTGTTGCATGTAGTAAACTTTGCGGGCAGAAAAAGGCTTTTATTTCAACTCCAAAACAGTAATGTGTGTTAACAACTTTTGTTCGTCTCTCTGAGACGAATCCATTTTCGAAAAATTCGAATTTTGAAAAATATGCCTTTTTTGGCTTTTAAATTATTATTAAAAATGTTAAAAAAGTTCATCAAAATGCCAGCACTTGCATGGCAACGTCTATTTGAGTCTATTTGAATCTATTGGAGTTGTGTACGCGGCTTTTCTTGGCCCGTGTTGACTTCCATACAGCTGTTTCAAACTGCCCCATCGCTGTTTCAAACTGCCCCGGCCTGGGGCAGTTTGAAACAGATGCAAGGGTTGGAGTTTCACCTTATTATTAACGTTGAACGAACTTGTGAGCGTCTGCGGGCGTTTTCTAGTCTAGATATTGGGTCATACTAATAATCAGTGCAAACACGCAGCATATAGACCAACAGTACGATTATAATAACGAAATTCCAAAATCTGTTTCAAACTGCCCCACCTTTCCTTAACACTGATTGTGATACTTAACTTCTGCTGCACAGAAATCGTGCGCCAGGCCTGCTATGCGGCTCTCCACTCTCAGGGCCCACTTGTCATTCTTCCCTAGAACATTCTTCCTTCTAGTAATAGCCTTCTCCACCGTGTTTTGCATTTTCATGGTCTGAACACGATGAATTCTCTTCGAAACAGATATGCGCCGGTGCTTGGGCAGCTTACTCCACTTTTCAAAGTCAATAACTTTGCCACAAAATAGACAGTCCGTTATAGGGGCGCGTAAGTGGTGTCGGGAACAGAGCGTAGTCGGGGCCCACGCCCCTCTCTTTCGTTGGTCCGCTCGATGACTCGAACCCTTCGCTCGTTGGTGAAATCGCGCCGGCACGTCCTGTGAAGGCGGACTTCGGTCATTCCCTCGAAGTCCACTTCGCTTCCGTCCGCGGCCCTTGCACCTCTCCAGCTGCATTCCCTAAGGCGGGGAATTCCCGCCGTCACCTTCGAACTGTCACTTGCCGTCATCACTAGAGCGCACAGGAGGCACACACCAAGAGCACTTTCGGCTGGCGGGGCGGGGGCGGCCGGCCGGCCCTTCCCCTTCACCCCCTTCGCACGGCGCGGTGGCATCGCAACACGCACACATAAGCACTATCACTTGATGCACTGTAAATCCACAAGAGGCGCAGGCAGGCAACACGGGGCTGTCACGAACTCGCGGCACAAGTGGCTCGGAGCACCACTGGAAGCTTCTGCTTTGCAACTCGCGAAGTGGCTGCCTCGAAGGACAAGTCAGAACTGAGGGCTCTCGATGGCAACAATCCCCACCCCCGAGCCTGCCTGTCGTCTGCTTTGGGCCTTTTCGCGTCATGTTGTGAAAACAGTGCAGTTTTGGGCCCACCGTCAAAGCATTGACCCAAAAGCGCAGGAGAATGGCCAGCTTCCGCCAAAGGCACAGCCGTGACTCATTTGCACACGTGGCGGCCAACTGTGCAAGTTCGGGCGCGTCCCGGGCCGCCCAGATCGCCCCGTAATTGTTTTATGACGGATAGCTGAGCGCGCGCGAAACTGCACCGAGCCGCGCAGTTCTTCTCCGGCGGCAGAACCAAAGCGTCCCACTTCCACGAGGTCCTTGCCCTGGAGCTCAGAGGGCCCCATAATGTGCATGTGACAGAGCATGCACGGTCATCAGCCGTCAACATGCGCTTCATACGCAAAACAACTCTCCTGCGCGCCTACAAAGGCATTCCCTCTGCCGAGCCGCTGCGCCAGCCCGAGCCCGGCCCGGCCCGGCAAGCTGGCGGTCGCAGCGGCTGGCAGCCGTCCTCGTCGCACCGCCGGCGAGCAGCGGGTTGGAGTGAGAGAGACTGCGCGTCGCCTTCGGAGCGGCCGAGCTGGAAGTGGTGGGGGAGCAGTGGAGCCGCCGCGCGCCGAGCAGCGGGCGGCAGCGGCGCGCCGTGCGCCGAGTGCGCACCGCTTCAGTTCAAGACGAGTAGAAGCTGAACCGTTGGGTGGATTGAGAAACCGCGAGTACGAGGGCGTAGCCGAAGGATGGGCGCACAACGTTCGTTTTAGCCATTTTCAGATCCCATCGCTCAATAAAATTATAGGACGTGATATGTTTAAAAACTGTGTTGTAAATTTGTAAAATTTTCATTAAAATCAATTTTAAGACTAGAAATAAGTGTTGCGCGACTAATCCATACTAGCCAATTTGTTCCTTGTCCTTTACTGAACATTTTGACACCAGTCCGATCTCAATCGCACAATTAGTTCGGGTGGTACAGCGAATACCGCAAACCCCTGCATTTAGGCCCTTTCGTTCAATTTCCGATTAAAGCACAGGGTCTGGAACTGTGGACTCTTCGGAATCCGATTCAGCACGTCAAACTGCACCATATACGCTAGAATCCAGCTTTACAAAATTTAGTTCCGGGTTGCTACCTCTATCTGACTTCGTTTCCTGGACTACAAGGGCTGGTCCAGTGCTCTTTCGGGGCCAAAAGAGCTACATTTTCTACCAGTCTTGTGCCACGTGATGCAAAAGATAATGAAAATCTGCCCTCGACCCCGCAACCACCTTGACTTCGACAGAGCTGCATAATTATTTTACAACCTAAAACCAAGGCCGCGCACGCCGCACGCGCGCGGGCAACGTCCGCGACGATGAAAGGCTTTCCTCGAACCGATTCGTTACACACACAACGAGCGCCACATCGCGTTTGTAAAGGGCCAAGGACCGGGACCTTCGCTTCTTAAAAACCCGGAACGGGTAAAGGGAAAGGAGGGGGGTAGGGGGTAGGGGCGGGGGGGGGGGGGGGGGTCGTGGCTGCTTTTCATTTCTTATTTTATGGAATCACTTCCTCTTCATCAGTGTAATTAACGGAATTTAGATTTTTAAAATATCATTTTAACCGCTAGATTGCAAGGATTCCGAATATAGTATTCAAAAAGTCGAATTTTGCATCCTTCAAAAATTTTATATTTGGACTAGGACTGAGCGGCAGGGGGTCTGCGCCACGCCTGCGGAAGACCCTGCCCCTCGGTCCATTCCTGCCGAGACTGTACGGGGTTCTGCAGGGGTTCAGTCCAGGAAGATTTGACAAGTCCAGTCCAGAGTGGTCGCACGGAGGAGTAAGCGGCAACATGGAGGGAAAGGCTCGGCGCACATCGTTCATACGAACCGATTTTGTGCCGTGGCGGGTATTTTAGACGCGCGGGCGAGTTGGTTGAAAAGTGATCAAAGACCCGGACCAAAAATCTGCGTTTCACACCCGGTTTGAGGCAAAAGAACGCGGTTTACGAAAATTGTGCAATTGCCATTTTGTTCCAAATTCTTTTCTGAACATTATGACAACTTCGACACCTGCTCGGAACAAGCGGCTATCTCCGAAAGCATTGCAGACAAACGGCTATCTCCTAGAGCACTGCAGACAAACGGCTATCTTCCAGAACCCTGCAGACAAACGGCTATCTTCTAGAACCCTGCAGACAAACGGCTATCTTTCTTACCCCCTGCAGACAAACGGCTATCTGACAAAATCATGATTCCTGGGAATGGAAACCCAAAGTTTGGATGTTAATATCAATTAAGCTGTGTCAAACTTGTCAATGATAGTTAGCACTACACAATCCCTGTACTTTATTGTGTCGAGCGTCGTGTTTTCTGACTGGAAATACTTGTCGGTTCAGTGAGCTGGGGTCTAAATACATCTGAGGTCGTGACGTGCGTATCTTTTATTATTGTTTCTCCCGAAATCTTTGTGTTTGCAGGTAACGTCCATAGTTTTAACTGTCTATCTTTTTCATTTTAAAAGCTAAGTAAGTTTTAAGTAAGTTTTAAAGTACAAAAAAGGGATGATTGTGTCATAGGTGACCTTAGCCTTACTTCCAAACTATTCCAAATTATTGGTCAAGATTTTTTTTAGATAACCAATTTAAAATTTTCTGCACATATTAAACTAATAATAGGGCGTAGGTTTGGAAAAGAATCATTGGTTGTATCACATTTGCTATTATTTGCCTTTGTCCTGCCTCTAACTTTCGGAACACATCTGTTTTAAGTTTTTATTTTTGTCATGCTCCCATGTAAAAAGGCAGACTGAAAATAACAATTTTTATTTGAGTTAATGGAATAGAGGGTAAGGCAACATACAATGGTTTGTATCTCTGCCATAGAAAAGAGCTTCTGAGTTAACGATTGGGCATTTGGTTAGCCTCCGCTTCTCAGCTCTAGAGCAAAGGTGAGGCTATCCCTTATCTCATGAAATTCCTCCACAAATGTGTGCATATTGTTTTACATTTTCTTTTCTTTTCACAGGAAAGCACTTCCCCCTGTCAGCTGAAGACTGTGACCGAACCATTTGAGTGCCATTTCAGCTGCTGTAGAAGTACCGAAGAAGTATTAAAACGAAAGAAAGTACTGTTTCAAAGAATGTGTTCAAAATATTTTCTGTATGAAATTTTTTAAAAAGGAAATGGTTTTGTTTATTAGTCACAAAAAACCAGTAATATGTTTATGTTGTGGTAAAGGAGGAAAAAAAAACCCGATATAAAAATTTGTTTGAGTCATAAATTAAAACCTCATTTTGGCATAATCAACAAAGGTACTGAGTGCAACGACACTCAATAAAAATAAAAGCACATAAAACATAATTAAAACTTGCAAAGAAATAAAAGTCCTTGGAACATGCATAATAATTTGAGTGCTAATAACACTTAAAAATAATTATAATAAACTGTGGCGTCTCTAGCCATGAACAAAAAATTTGTCAAGTATCAGGAAAATACAAAGACTACTTATACTAACAGAGGAGGAACATATTAATCACCCAAACCCACTAACAACAAGCAGGGTCAAAACATTAAAAACTATACTGTAGGACTAGATCCTTTCGTCATCAGTCTTGTTCCTCTTCATCTTCATCTCGGAATTCTCCATCTTCATCACTGAATTCTTCATGAGCCCTCTGTGGTGGCTCATATGCCTCGTCATCACTGCTGTCCTCTTCATTTTCAGCTATTTCTTCTTGGTCATTTTCTTCGGTCTCATCCATGACCTTGGCATAAAAAGCATGATATTTGGATGGGATAGCAAGTGTCTTGCATAATTTGGTGAGGTGTTCCCTCTTCATCTGGGGAATTGGAAGCTTGCCTGCATATCCCGGGGGAGAGTTTGTAGGTGCTTAAATTTAAAGGACGACCAACCACAGCCTTTTTGGTGTTCAGCACTCTCTCCTCTCCATCATATGTGTACTTGAAGTACAACATGCCCACTTGGTTTGGATCAGCTCTCAACACCTTGACTTTGCTCCAACCGATTTTCTGCTTCTGCGTGTCTCTTTCCCACTGTTGGCAATGATCTACAAGGAAGTGAAAGTCATATATTTGAGATCTTTTTAAAAACCTCCACCTCATACATAGGGTCCTCTTGCTTGGCAGATTCAATGAGAGCAATCCACTCATCCATGTCGAAAATTTCTTTGAGCTTGGCCTCAGACTCAATTCGAGCATGAATAGAATCATTTTCATTCTGCGTATGACCTGGTTCCAAAAAAGTATGCTGGAAAGTTACTTTATACTTGGCAGCAGCTAAAAGCATCATGCAAAAGAAGAACCTATTCTTATTTTGTCCTCCGCAGCTATCTGAAAATGAAAGGATGGTCTTGCAGCCTTGGAGAGCAGCCTTTTCCACGTAGAGCATCAAGCAGCGGGATCTCATTTGAGCCTCTTTTAGCAATGCCTTCATGCCACAGGTTACATATTCCTGATTTTTTAATTAAGTAAAAACAAGATAAGTTGTAGAGAGATAACTTGCTCATGTAAAAGAAGGTGGAGACTTCTGATTTTGGGAGAGGCAATACTTTCTGAAGATCAAAAGCGCACACTTTAATACTATGGTCTTTAACCCAGCTTCCTTTGCAGCTTTCAGTTCTTTCCTGGCCAGCTTCTTGTTCTTCAGATGTTTGATATTTTTTTCTTTATACTGTTCTCTCTCTTCTCTGGTTCCATTTTGATCAGGCGGCACAAACCACACTGGTCTTTCTTTGGCTTGAAAAAAAAAATATTGAACTCTGTGCAAAACAGAGTGTGATACTTTCTCCTTGAAGCAATTGCATCTTTATGGATATTGTTTGTAGCACACCTTTCCCAAAATATTGCTTGCTCATTCTAGCAATACTCAAGCCCCACTCAAGATACTCCCTCTGGCTTCTAGCTCTTGTATAATGCGAAGGAACTCGAGGATACAGATTGATGTGTCTTCTAATTGTTTCTTTTTGGGCATCTGAGGTTTTCAATGGCCTATTGTTATGTTTTCCCCCTCTTGTCTGGGGATACCATCTTTGTGTTTCCAGTTAGAAGATGTTTGTATGCACTATCTATCACGCCATGACTTATAGCCAGTGTGTTTACAAACATTACCTTGAAAACATATACTTTTTCCTCTTCAGCAGTGTAAAAGAAATATTTTCTGGTGCTATTTCTTCTTGATGTTGCTTCATTGTTTGTAGTTCTCTTTGCAACTGTGCTACATTCAGAATGTCGAGTAATAAAATCCCACTTCTCTTGTTGAGTCTTAGTTGAATAGTAAGTTGAAAATGCTTTCTTCCTGTCTTCCTCAGAAATTTTACGGAAACAATTTTTTGAACAAGCGCAAGGATTTCCCATGGAAACAGAATCAACCTTTTTACCTCGTTTAGAAGTATATTCTGTCCCAGCATTTCTAGCTTCCTTTCTGACATGGTCCATCCATTTACTTGGATCTCTAATTCGTTTGCGCTTTGAGGGCTTTGGAATAGAAATTTTTTTTTTGGGACGGGAAATGGGAGTCTGCATACTTTCCATTCGTTCATTATCTAGAGCCCTGCCCAAATCTGAAGAATGATTAACATCCGTAATATTCTCTTGATCATTGTCATTCTCATTTTGTTCTGTTTCCGAATGATTGAGATCCATTTCTTCAAATAAATCTGGAGAGGAGACCACCCGCTGAGCTTCAATTTCTTCATACTCCAAAGCAGCTTCGATGAGTCTGTCAACAACTTCTGGATTGGCTGATGCCGAATCACTATTTCGCAAAGCCAAAGCTATGACAGAATCTGCTTCCTCTACTGGTACTAATTCCCCTGAAAATAATGAGGCTTTTTAAATTAATACTTTTATTGGTGAATTAAAAAAATTTTTCAATTTCAAATTTAAGTTCAAAATGTTTACCTGATGGCATTAGAGAAAACACGGAAGGCTGAGGAGACTCCTTTGGAATTTGTGTAACCTCCTTGTGGGACGCTTTCTGCACCAGTGAACCACCGCCTAATTGAAAATAAATGTACATGACAGTTACCCATCATTAGTCCAACTTTTAAATGAATAAAATGCCTATTTCAAGAAATACTGAGAACCTTATTAAGATAATTTAAAATAAACAACAACAAATAAAGAAAGAAAATAAAATTGCCATTGCATGGCAGTGACAAAGTTTTGTTACCTGAGTGGGGTGATCCAGGTAGTGAAATGACCCAACTACTTGTAAAAGCTGTCCCCATTCTTGGTTCACTACTTGTGCCCTTGTTGAGAACTCCAGTCTGACCATCACCTGAAGATGCAAAAGAAATAATCAAATTAGTCCCCTTAAATTGAATTAGATTTCAACACTATTTAAAACTAAAAACTGGGTAAATGTTTTGTAGCATTTAGGTCTCAAGCTTTAAAAAAACAGAGCAAAAAGTTGTTGCATTGTGTCATTAGTAATGTAACAGGAAAAGTGGATCCAAAATCATTATGCACAAGCAAGTGAGATCAAACCAGATTCATAGTTTGATAGAATTAGCTTGAATGAGACTTTACAATTAAATGGTGGAAAATAACAGTTTCAAGAAATATATGTCCTGACTTAAAACAGTTAAAATAATAAAGTATTTTCTTTTCTTAAGCTGGCAGTTGCTAGTTTGCATAAGAAAATAACTCAGTTGCTTCAAACTGAAGAAATCTTGTGGCTAACAACACAAAAAAAAGGGGCAAGCAGTCCTCAGTTACCGTTCAGAGATGCAGCGGAATGCTGAGGAGATGCAGTGGCTTGAGTGGCTCGTAAAAACCCTTTTTGGGAGTTCCATCACGTAATGAACCATCACCTACAGAAAAGAAACAAAACAGGGGGGAGGGACAGTCTCTTACACCTACTAAATTTATTTGTACACACATCAATTTAATAATTATTTATAACTCTAAATATAGAAGCTACTTTATCATTATCAGCTGCCACAATCACAAAAAATAACAGTGGAAAAACTGAAATAGGAATGCTTCTGACAGTGCAAATTTTAATATACCTGAAGGTGGTGCAGCAGAAGGGGAAAAAGACCCAACCACTTGGGAAAGATGTTCGCCTGGATTGGTGATCATTCCTGCATTTGTTTGGTGTTGAAGTCTGAGCAGCGGCTGAGTCATTCCTGCCCCTTTGGGGGTCGAAGAGAGACCAGATACTGTGGACTCACTGCCATTCTTGTTGGATGCCGAAGTCTGATCACAGGCCGAGGACTCACTTGCACCCTTGCTGGCTTCCAAACAGTCAGCAGCACCTGAAATCAAAGCAGTGCATAGAACTTTCATGGGAGTTAAGTAAAGGTGCTCATCCCTCATAGCAATTTCATTCACTTACTGGAGCCGAGCAATTTGTTTCATAGTTTCAGGTCATGAATCTCAAGGAAATCAAGAGTGTTCCTCCAAACAAATGTACGAGAATCAATTATTTTCTTGTACTTTTGAGAGAGCCTTACCAACAAACAAAAAAACTGTCTGAAACCTGGCAAGTTTAAGGAGCACAGCAAGATTTACAGAAGCAAACAAACATAACTAAATTTATGTAAGTTGACCAATATGGCACATAGCTGCTTTGGCAGTGATCCTCTGAAACAAGCCAAATTTGAAGTCAACGGGGAAGCAGCGTTGTGCCATACTGTTGAACTTACAAAAATTATAGGCATGTTCCTTTGCTTCTGTAAATCTTGCTGCACTCCATAAACGTGACAGGTTACTGACAGCTCATTTTATTTGTTGGCAAGACTCTCTCAAGAGTACAGGAAAAAAATTGATTCTCATACCTTTCTTCAGAGGAACACTCATGATTTCCTTGATACTCATGACTTGAAACCATGAAAAAAAGTTACTCAGCTCCTAAGTGAGGTAAATTGCAAACCAGATACACAGTTAGATAGAATTAGCTTGAATCAGACTTTACAATTAAATGGTGGAAAATAACAGTTTCAAGAAATATATGTTCTGACTTGAAACAGATAAAATAATAAAGTATTTTCTTTTCTTAAGCTGGCAGTTGCTAGTTTGCATAAGAAAATAACTCAGTTGCTTCAAACTGAAGAAATCTTGTGGCTAACAACACAAAAAAAAGGGGCAAGCAGTCCTCAGTTACCGTTCAGAGATGCAGCGGAATGCTGAGGAGATGCAGTGGCTTGAGTGGCTCGTAAAACCTTGTTGGGAGTTCCATCACGTAATGAACCATCACCTACAGAAAAGAAACAAAACAGGGGGTAGGGACAGTCTCTTACACCTACTAAATTCATTTCTACACACATCAATTTAATAATTATTTATAACTCTAAATATAGAAGCTACTTTATCATTATCAGCTGCCACAATCACAAAAAATAACAGTGGAAAAACTGAAATAGGAATGCTTCTGACAGTGCAAAGTTTTAAGATACCTGAAGGTGGTGCAGCAGAAGGAGAAACGACCCAACCACTTGGGAAAGATGTTCGCCTGGATTGATGATCATTCCTGCATTTGTTTGGTGTTGAAGTCTGAGCAGCGGCTGAGTCATTCCTGTCCTTGGGTGTCGAAGAGAGACCAGATACTGTGGGCTCACTGCCATTCTTGTTGGATGCCGAAGTCTGATCACAGGCCGAGGACTCACTTGCACCCTTGCTGGCTTCCAAACAGTCAGAAGCACCTGAAATCAATAGCAGTGCATAGAACTTTCATGGGAGTTAAGTAAAGGTGCTCTTACAATGAACTCATGAAACTTCTCGCTAATTTGTATAATCTTGTAAGTGTTCCATTGGTGAGACCTGGTTGGCCAAACGGTTGCTTCTTGTGGACAAAATGTGATGCAGTCTTGTAGAGAACAATATCGCACATGCCCTAATAGTAGTTTTTTTCTTTTTATTGCCACACTCATGATTATATAGCAAAAGTGAAATTTTTGAATTCAATACTTTGAAAAAGGCAATTTTATTTTTGCTACATAATCATGAGTATGGTAATAAGAAGACTAAAACTAGTATTAGGGCATATCCGATATTGTTCTTGACAAGACTGTTTCACATTTTAACCACAGAGATCAACCGTTTGGCCAACCAGGTCTCACCAATGGAACACTTACAAGATTATACTAATTAAGCGAGAAGTGGAAAGCCGGTGAGCAATGAGTTTCATAAGTTCATTGTAGGAGTTGGCAGTTGCTAGTTTGCATAAGAAAATAACTCAGTTGCTTCAAACTGAAGAAATCTTGTGGCTAACAACACAAAAAAAGGGGCAAGCAGTCCTCAGTTACCGTTCAGAGATGCAGCGGAATGCTGAGGAGATGCAGTGGCTTGAGTGGCTCGTAAAACCTTGTTTGGGGGTTCCATCACGTAAAGAACCATCACCTACAGGAAAAAAACAAAACAGGGGATAGGGACAGTCTCTTACATCTACTAAATTCATTTCTACACTCATCTTTCTACACAGTATATTTAAATTTTATAATTATTTAATGGTTTTATTTCAGACACATCCTGTAGCAGACTAATTGAAAACAAGTAAGGTCTTTGAATGTACTGTGGTGAGATAAAATTTTTCAAGACCCCGTTCTAATAATAGAAGCTAGAAACCTATTTGGGAATTACTTACTTGAAGTGTCCAAATCAAGTTTTCTTTTGACTGTCAAAAGACTGGCTTGTTTTCTCTTGTTATCCTTAGCAGTGGCGTTGTTAAAGAGTCCGTCAAACCATGTAGGGTCTGAAACATGGAACAACACTGTTCGTGCATTGAAACAAAACCGAGTTTTTAAATGCAGAAAGAAAAGCAATATCTATTGGTAGTTAATAATACAGAATTCGTCAAAACAAAACAGAAAATACGGTGCAAATAACGACAAGAGGTTCATAGGTTATAACGTACTTTCGGCACCAGTCCTTAGAGGAGACTCCGGCACGGCATTCTCATTCACAGCGGCTGCGGCGTTCATTAACTTTGACGAACGACTGCTAACACCTTTTGGCCTTTTCTGCATAGTATTTTTCCCCGAGGGACCGCCTTTCCCCCGGCCGGCCATCGTTGCGAGGACCTGCAGAACTCCGAGAACTCTGGCGCAGTCTCAGTCTCGGAAGTGACCCCCACCAGTCCACCAAGCCGCCTTTCAGTTAGCCGTCTGTTCCGCGGAGCGACTGACACGCTTTGAGGTTATGTTCGGATTTCAACAGATCATATCTTTTTGGGTGAATTAGCATTGTATATACAAACTAGGCAGATTTGAAAAATCGGCGGCTGCGCCGCCGGTCATATTTTACATAGTGTATGTATATAAAGTATGGTTTGTTATGAAAGGGGTCCAGAATTTTTTAAAAAGGGTATTTTTTTAAATGTATGTGTGTTATGTGATGTTGGCAGGTTTGTGAGTGTGTTGGGGTGAAGGATGAGAATGTTCTGGTAATGCATCTGATGTGGCGGGAAATTTGTATTATGGTGGTAGATAGTGAAACATAATTACTGACAAAAAGTTTATTGATATATCAATCTTAAACTAATAACAAAAATCAAATTGAAAAGCTATCACATATTTAAGTTATTGTAGAAGTCCATCACCAAGAATACTGTATATGGAATGAATAATGCAATTCTCTTATTTGAAAACATAGGGTTCAGTCGCAATTCAAGTGAGGTACATAATATCACATGGAATTGTTTTCAAATAAGAGAATTGTATTATTCAATCAATAATTGCATTGTTGGACGTCCAGTGCTTGTTTGAATGTGGCAACTTTCTTATTTGAAAATGTTACTAACAGAGAATGTAATAATAATTAAATATTTCTAAAAACGTGATTACATATTAAAAACTGTGTGATATAGCAATCTTAAAGTAATAAAAAAAATCAGACTGAAAAATTATCACTAGAAGTCCATCATAAACAATACTGTATATGGAATGTACAATGCAACTCTCTTATTTGAAAACATAGGGTTCAGTCGCAATTCAAGTGAGGTACATAATATCACATGGAATCATTTTCAAATAAGAGAGTTGTATTATTCATTCAAATATTGCATTGGTGGACTTCCAGTGCTTGTCTGAATGTGGCAACTTTCTTAATTGAAAATGTTATTAACAGAGAATGTGATATTAACTAAATACTTATAAAAACATGATTACTTACTAAAATTTGTATGATGTAGGAATTTTAAAGTAGTATGATAAATGAGATTGAAAACTTATCACATTTGTAACTTACTCTAGAAGTCTATCACAAACAACACTATATAAGGAATGAAGAATGCAACAGTCTTATTTGAAAATTTAGGGTTCAGTCGCAATTCACGTGAGGTACATAATATCACATGGAATCATTTTCAAATAAGAGAGTTGTATTAATCATTCAAATATTGCATTGGTAGACTTCCAGTGCTTGTCTGAATGTGGCAACTTTCTTAATTGAAAATGTTACTAACAGAGAACTAAATACTTCTAAAAACATGATTACTTACTAAAATTTGTATAATGTAGGAATCCTTAAGTACTAAGAAAAATGAGATTGGAAACTTATCACATTTGTAACTTATTCGAGAAGTCTATCACAAACAGTACTGTATATGGAATGAACAATGCAATTCTCTAATTTGAAAACTATAAAAGTTCATTCGCAATTCAAGTGAGGTACATAATATCACATGGAATTGTTTTCAAATAAGAGAGTTGCATTGTTCATTCAAATACTGCATTGGTAGACTTCCAGTGCTGGTTTGAATGTGACAACTTTCTTATTTGAAAATATTACTTACAAAAGAATTACTCTTGACGCATTTGTTTTGTTGGCGTGTTTGGAGGGGTCTCTTCTTGAGTGCGTTTGGTGGGTGTTGTCTGGGATCTTGCCATAATATTTTTCACAGTCTCAAGTTTAGTAAGGTCAGGTTCTGTAATGGAACAGAAAAATTAGTTCAGTTTTCAACGAATTGCTAATATATCAATTTTATCAAGAGCAAACGTTACCTTGTGTGTGGCGAAGAAGTTCATATTCAAATCCTTTTGTAGGTCTGCCGTAAACAACCAATTTAGGTCCCATCTTGTTCTCTATCAATTTGTTCATTGTGGTGAACCATTTTTCAGACTTGTTGTTATGCTTTTTAGGCAAGATGGTTTGAAACTTTAGTCCGTTTTCCAGATATTGAACTACGGTGTTCATTGGATATTCATTTCCGTCTTTGAATTTACTCTGCTGAGGGAAGAGACGGAGTAGTGAATACGCCACTCCCAGGTCTAACGTATCAAGGCCTCTTGGTCTTGCATAGGATAGGTCTATTTCACTGTCCTCTTGGAACGGGTCATAATTGTCGTTGACCGACATCTGAAACAGAAGCAGAAAGAAACAATGTAGTTGTGTGAGCAACAGCGAGAGTGTTGATCGAGTTAAGGTTGACATGTGGTTGGATTTGTGGAAGCAGATTAAACAGAACATATAATAAGCATCGAACGCCAATCCATGCGTGTCGATGCATAATGCGAACGTGCCGGTCGCATCGTGTTAAAAATAGATACTCTATTTATAATAACACAAATGTCGGAATTTGTGTATCATTTCAACATGTGACTATATGGCGAACCGATGAGGTTATGTAACCACTTGGCATAGCGATAGTCAAGGTATGAGGCTTAAATGGTAACAGTGGTTGAATATTTTGATAAATCCATAATAATGCATACCTTTGGTTACGGGAATGACGGATGGATTGAGATGAAACTGATGAAACACTGCAATTCTAACGTATCCAACGCTGAGTGTTAATAGGCGGTTGTTGTGGTGTGGTACAGCAATACTGAATGCGGAAGCGGAAGCGGAGACAGTGGTCGCCGGGTGTCGCGTGAGGAGGGTGTGCTCCAGTGTGTTCGTGGTGCGGTCGTCGAGCGGTCGGATAAATCGGAGGAGTCGTTGGGTTGGTAGAAGGCCGTGGGTAGGTCCGTTCTTCTAGTCCTTTAGGTTTTCTATTACGGTTGGCGGTCCTTTTGAATGATCGTTTTGATGATGTACGCTATTGGAGATGATTTAACCAGTTCTGCCTCTTCTTTATAGCCAAGCTCTTGTTTAAGTTTTGTATTCTTGAGAATGGAAATGGTTTAAGTAACAAACCTTCCAAAGTCTTTGCTCTGGAAAATGCTACATATGTCAGTCCAGGTTTCATTTCTTTTGGTCCCAAATCAACACAAGCCTTGCTAACAGTGAGTCCTTGAGATTTATAAATTGTGCAGGCATAATTGAGATTAATGGGGAACTGAGTTATGGAGATTGAATCATTGTCATCTTTTGTAAGGGTTATTTTTTCTGTCACAATAGGGATGGTTTTCTTCATTGGGTCTAGACATGGACCATTGTATGATTCAAAGGTGCATATGAGAACACTTGGAGGATCTTCGTGTGGTGTGGAGTTCGGGTCATAAATAATGTCCACTATCTCTCCAATTGAACCATTGACAAGACCCATTTCTGTCCACACATTTTTTCTTAGCATTATTTGTGCACCTTTGCACAAATAAAGGTCGTGATCTTCATTATCTTGTATGTTGCCATTATTTTTTACTGCTGCTGGGATTTTTGCTACTGGTACAGAGAATCCAGTTTGTGAATCTTTCATGTTCAAGAGCTTATCTTCGTTATAGGTGTCCTTTTCAGCATTTGTTGAAAAAAAATGTGGGGCATCCTTAAAGGTTGCAAATTCTTCTTTGGAATTGGCATAGACACAATCTTCAAACCGTGTTTGTAACATTTGATAATCTTCTATCGTAACATTTCCTGATGCAATATTATTCAAAATAGTTTGGAAAGCTCTGTCTCTTTGCCTGTGTATGTTGTTCAAAATGAAGACTTTATGAATGCTGTCATACAATGCCTTGCCTCCAATTCTTTCCATACTGCTTTGATTATCTGAATAAGGAGCACTGTCCATAACAGGAGGTAATTGGTTTATGTCACCAAACATAAATACAAACAGGCCACCAAATGGTTCAGAAGGGTTGTCTTTTCCTTGCCTTAATCTTTGGTCAATGATCCACAACATCTCGCAACCCACCATGCTAAATTCATCAATTATGATAAATTTTACATCTTTCATCTCTTGTTGGAATTTAAACAAGCGGTCACCATTCAGATTAGCATATTCTTCACTTAAATTGAATTTAAGTTTGCTGTGTAAAGTAGACCCATTTATATTCAGGGCACAAACACCAGTTGGTCCCACCAGAAGACAAGACCCTTCTCCAAAAGTTGATGAAATTAAATTGGCAATTCTGGCTATCACTAAGCTTTTCCCTGTGCCTGGAAATGAAAAATAATTGTGAAAAAGTCATTTTAAAAATTATCATTCATGAAACAGGTGTACAAAAACATTATCATTATTAATGTAATTATGTCTCACCTGCTTTTCCTTGGATGAGAACTGTTTGTGGTATGTTCATATTTGTGGCATATGTGGGGTCTAGCAGAGTGTTAATCTGCTGTTGTGCTACATTCAGAATGCTTTGTTGGTCATCAGTCAAGGTTATAGCAGTGTCATGCATATTTGTGGCGGTTGGAGGTTTGTATTCTTTTTTCATCCGAGTCATGAACGTCAAAAGTGCAGGTATGCCTCCATATTCTTCATATGATTCTGCACTTTGGTGCCAGTTGTAGTTCCTGTCTATTTCTCTGTTTCCCAAACTTGACTGTTGAATGTCTTGAGCAGGTCCCATCTGAGATATTAACTGCCATTGTTCTGGGCGAGAATGGTTGTTAATTTCATGAGTTTCAAATTCATCGTCTTCTGGTTGTATTTGCTCGAACAGGTTGGTCTGTTCAGCATTAAGGTTTATTATCTGTATATATTTGTTGTATATTTCTTCCCATGAAGTTGTATCATCATTTTTTAAATCTTTTTCTTCACGCCATGGCACATAAAGGAGAACTTGCTGCCTAAAATATTTTTCTTTTACTGTGGGGTTGGTTGTAGTGGCTGAATATTTGGGAAAAATTTGAAGTATTGCACTGTTCTGTCGTCTTGTCTCGTTTGGCAGTTTGTAATTTTTGGCAACATTCCAGAGACATTTTGCATCAAGAGCTTCACTTCTTGCCTGGTATTTCTCCATGAAACTTGATGCATCATTGTTATTGCGTAACAGTCTCCATTCCTCATTATCACTGAATCCAATTGTGACAAAATCTCTTTTCCCACTTGAGTATAGTTTCAATCCCATCAGGAGGTGACAGGTTTCTTGTGCCGAAAAATCTCGTTCAGAGCATGCTTTTATGTAAAGCGATTGAACAGCACTCTTTGCATTTTTGTTTCTGTCACTTGCTGAGTTAATTATTTGCATCAGTTCTTTAAGATGATCTGATCTGTACTCTGATTTACTTATGTATTTGGCCAAATAATTGATCAAAGCCTGTTTGCTAATTACAGGTGCAACATCAGTGTTGGCGCGCCATGTTTGAGCAATGTATGGATTGTATTTATTCAAACGAGTATCGTTTCTTCTGGGAATAAACTCAGCATTGCCTGTTTCGCTTAGTCCAATTTTGGCTTCATTTTGTTCTTCTTGTGGAAATTTGAAACGACATTTTTTCTTATGTGTTTTTTTGCATTTTCTAATGCAGTATTGTTCTGAACATATGGTGTGCCTTTGCACTTTGTTCAAAAGTTCTGCTAGATCTTGATCGAGGTCTTGTACTTCTGATAGCAGTTTTCTGCAGGGATGGATGTTTCCTGGTGGTTGGTCTTGATTGGGATGGAAAGCTGTCACAAGGTCATTGAAATACTGTATTATTTCTTGTTGCTCCTCTTCAGTTTTTTGCAATATGTTGGTGACATCTGGAGCATTTTCGATCCAAAATATGCCATGGATATGTGGGCTTCCTCTAGAATCACAAAAATAGTTGTATTGAATTAAAATGTATAAGGCAGGGATGTAATGTGGTGAATGGTTATTTTATAGTACCTGTGTTGGTATTCGACCCTGTACCAAAAATCTTTTACGTTAAATTTTTTTACTAACACCTGTGGAGATGTGGTAAAAACAAACAATTCATTAGCAATAAATTAGGATTTTGTATGGCAGCTGACAATTTTGTTGTACTTACGTCATTTATAAAAGTTTCAGCTCTTTTTAGAAAATAAGAATCCACTGCCAAAGGATTTGCTTTTACTAATTGGCGTCTTCTATAGTCACTCATTGTGTTGAAGTCCTCATCAGGTGCAAGCATTCTGAAAAGATCTGGCCAGTGCAGGTCTGCTGCACTAAGTGTGAAAAACAATGTTGGAAGTCCCAACTGTTCAACCATGGATAATAGTTCCTTGCCTCTGGCAAACCAATAAGAGTTTGTCCCAGAAATGCTTGAGTTCCTGTACATGATTTTTTTTATCATTGCAGGATTTTTTTCTAATTCTTCTTTTAGTTGTGTCAGAGTCATGTTCTGCAATTGAGGCTGCGTCTTTATGAACAAATTACCATTCTTCAATGCAGACCAACGCATGTAGGTATTGAGAGCAAAGTAGCGGAAACGGTTGTGTTGTGCAAACCTGTCATCACAATATCTCATCAAATGTTTGAAGTAGTTCAAGGCACTGATGGATTGGTTTTTTCCAAATTTTAAACGACCCCTGCCGGTTGGGAATAGGCATGGGAATGCCTGCACTATGTAGGAGTCATGCTCAAATTCATTAATTGGTTTGTCACTTATGCTCGGCCATGACAGTAACGAATTTATTTGATCTGCGCTTGCAGCTTTCACCATTATTGGGCTTCCAGATTCATAAATTTCATCTTCCTGTTCGATATTCTCTTCTGGTGGGATAGTATTTGGCAATGATGCATGTGCAGGTTCTTCATCTGTGTTAAATTCAATTCCTTGAACTAAATCGAATACATTTCCATCATCAGGTAATAAGGCCAAGTTGGTGTCAGATATCTCAATGTCTTTATAATAAAAATTGTTGTCCTTCAACCAAAGTAACGCGTTTCTGACCACCTTAGCTCTTACTTGAAAATCCACAGGTTTGAGGCCTTTTGATGCTCTTATTGTAAGCACACACGACAAATCAGTGACTTTGTGTGGGAGTTTTTCTGCAAACGTTTTGACATCTTGAGGGTAATTGATGATATTTCCTTTATAGCCAAGCTGATGCCCTTTGAGTTTGACAACAGAAACAATTGGATGTATTTTAGCGATGAGTTGTTCTTCTATATATGTTAGGCATTGCAGTTCTTCAGGTACTTTTTGATCTAGATCTAATTCTGCGAATTTGTTGCAAGTTGGTGCAGAATAAACACATTTCTGTTTACTATCTTTCTGGGTCATAAATTTAGCTTTACATTTGTTGCATGATCTCCATTCACATGATAACATGGCTTGTTCAAACTGTTTCTGGTATGCATCCAGATTATTTCCATTTACATCAACATCATGTTCATTATCTTGATACATTTCTGAAAAACATGATATAAAATTATAAATTACTTATATTTGGGTTATTTTGATCTATGTGTTCAGAATAACTAAACTAACCTGTGTGTAAATTTCTTCTACCTTGGACAGGGAAAAGGAGCATTTTCTCAGTTGTTAGAGGCAATGAATTAAAAATAGTAGGTATAGCATCAGGTTTGAGTCGTTTTTTCATCTTGTTGTGAAATTGTTGTTCCTCAAAGTGATCAGAGCACAGCCAGTGTCTCTTGTACAGATCATAAGATGGTATTTCTAATAATTTATCATTGCCTGTATTTTGGACCCATTGCCTGCATCTAAGAACACGAAGCAAAGAATAGATAAAGTCAGTGTGTGCGTCCAATTAATTTAACGCAATCACAAGGATTTGAACGATAACCTATATGCGTTACAAACATATACCTGGATAGATTTTCTTCTATGACTTGCTCATTTTTCATAATTGTAGGAAAACTAAAAAGAGAAACCCCTGAAGAATGGCATTCTTTTGCAGAACATTTCCTGTAGTCACGTTTCTGTAATAATAGTTACAATTTATTGCAAATAAATCTGATTAAATACAGAATAAAATATAAAAGAAGAACACAAACTCACTTTAACTGGTAATATATTTGTTTTAACAATGTCTGGTCGATCTGGTGATTGAATCAATTTGTGTGTAATCACATCTTGAGAACATGATGGATGATTATCAGAATAGCTGGTTCCATCAATCTGAATTGTATCTTCTGAAGTAGGACATAATGGAGAATTATCAGAATAGCTGGTTCCATCAAGTTGAGTTGTTTCTTCTGAAGTAGGAGATCCACAGAATATTTGTTCCATGCTGATGATGGTCACACTGTTGTTAAACTGTTGCATATAAGTGTGTGTTAGTAATGGAACTTAAACAAAAACTGTGTGTAGATTTGTCTCATATTTGTTACCTTCTGATGTGAATTTTTGTTGGTCATATCTTGTTGTACATTCAGTACATTATCATTGTCATTATCTTGATGCATATCTGAAAAAGTTAAGCAAAAATTTGAAGTCCCTTTCTGCTGATTTATTTTAATGTAAGTCATTCATGGAACTAAATTAACCTGTTTGTAAATTGTCTCTACCATGGTCACGAAAAAGGAGCATGTTTTCTCGTGTCAAAGGCAAGGACATAAAAACAGTAGGTATAGCATCAGGTTTCAGTCGTTTTTTCATCTTGTTAGAAAATTGATCATCTTCGAAATGATCAGAGCACAGCCAATGTCTATTGTGAAGATTAGAAGCTGGCATTTCCAGTAATTTAACATTGCCTGCATTTTGGACCCACTGCTTGCATCTGGAGGTATGAAACAAAACAAATAACAGGAACCTAACTTAAATGTTTAAACAGTGTCATTTCTGTGTTATGATTTATATATACCTGATAAAATTGTCATGTATGAATTGCTCATTCCTCATAATTGATGGAAAAGTAAATAGATGACGTCCTGCAGATTGGCAATCCTTTGCAGCGCATTTCCTGAAGTTCGGTTTCTGTTGATATAGTTACATGATTTTTTTAGTTCAGAAATCAAGCAGAATGATAGAAATGTTATAACAATAATAAAAACATACCTTATTTGGTAGACATGTAGCATTAACAGTTTGTAACGAATTTTGTGCATGAATGCAGTTGTTGCTATTGTTGTCGTGTAAAGAAACTGAGGATCCAACTGGATAGGTACTTTCATCCAATTCATTGTTATTCTGGAATAATTGCTACACATATGTATGCTTTATAGTTCACATGTCCAGCAAAAAGTTAAGAATTTTATATGAATAATAAAAACTTACTTGAACTGGTAGACATGAAGCATTAACAGTCTGTGATGAATTTTGTGCATGAATGCAGTCATTTGTAGCATTAAACGTCTGACATGAATTTCGTGCATGAATGCTGTCGTATCTATTATTGTCTTGAAAAGAATATGACGATCCAAATGGATAGGTAGTTGCATCCAAGTCATTGTCATTCTGGAATAATTGTTACATGAATGTATGCTTGTCTATCTTTTACCAAAATTTGTTTAATTTGTTAAATACAAAGTACTTACTTGGCATGGTAAAACAGTAACATTTATATTTTCAGTAGAGGTGTCATGAAATATGTTCTCGATAACAATGATTGAATCTATATTATCTATTTCATGTGCATTGCTTTGTTGAATGTCTTGTTCTTCTTTTGACTGCCATGGTACATAAAAAACCTCTTGAGGTTGTAATATCTCATTATGATTGCCATGAAGAACCTGAAAACTGTCCTAGAAACAAAAAATTTATATAGCCACCTAAAAATGAATGTCATTGACACGTAGTATTTCATTATGATTGGTAGCAAAAGCCTGAAAATTGTCGTAGAAACCAAAAATTTATTTAACCACCTAAATATTAATGTCATTGACAAATGTGGTGAATGAAAGAATAAAAAATACCTGACACGGTTGCAAATTGATCATGACACTTAACCTAACTTGTCAGGACCGGCTCCGGTCTTGAAACAGATCTGCTGCCAAAATATCGCGTCCAAACGTAACCAAAACTTTGTTCTTGTGCCACGTGTTAAGCAATTACATTAAAACAGGTGAATTTTTTTAAACTTCTAAATAGAAGTTTCCTATTGATTCATAATGAATTTAAGAAAAATTTGTGTTTCTACTCCGGTCTTGAAACAGATCTGCTGCCAACATACCGCGTCCAAACCTTACCAAAACTGTGTTCTTGTGTCACGTGTTGAGCAATTATATTAAAACAGGTGATTATTAAACTTGTAAATAGAATTTTCCTATTGATTCAAAATGATTTTAAGGAAGATTTGTGTTTCTAAGCAGCTCTTGTTTTTTCGCTGTTGTTGTGGCTCCCCCGGATGTGCACATCAGGAACAACAACCCAAAATATTGAATCAGAATCAAAAACTGTCATTAGCAGCAACTGTTTTCCAAAATAATTTAACCAGACAAATTTTAAACTATTTTTTTTTGTTTCTTTGTGTAAATATCAATGTTGTATCCGAATGTGTCCCCTCGCATATGTCCCCTATTTTAGTTTTGAAATAGTGGTCAGCCCGGAATTGTCGGGCTTGCTCGCTCGCTGGCTGACACAGGGTTCTTCGGCCGAGCCTAAATAGTTATACCGTATAACTAATAGATAGACATACTGCGGCTCAGCCAATTATTGATTCAAAAAGTCCTTATTTTAATCTATCCGAAAGTATAAAAATGTCATTTGAGTAAAAAAATCAAAAGCCGTTTTCTGCAGGGGGTAAAAAAGATCCGTTTGTCTGCAGGGTTCTAGAAGATAGCCGTTTTCTGCAGGGTTTGGAAGATAGCCGTTTGTCTGCAGTGCTCTAGGAGATAGCCGTTTGTCTGCAATGCTTTCGGAGATAGCCGCTTGTTCCGAGCAGGTGTCGACTTGACTTTCACTGTAAAAAATTCCGTGCTTTTGTACGGAAATGGTACGGAAGTACGGAGAAAAGTACGGAACGTCCGAACTTGCTCCATTTGAACCCATGGAATCGGGTACGGAATAAAAGTACGGGAGTTCCGAAGTTGGCAAGTTCGAACGGTCCAGGCAAATTATTGACCAGACATGTTCCGTACTTTGACGTACTTTTTTCTCACAGAGTTGGTGCTCCGATTAAAACTCCAATCGTAGCGGGAGTTTAAAGGCAACTGAAGATTTTGAACGGTTTTTGGCAAATTGTGTGGTACTCGACGGCATCGTGTTCTCCACAGTCGAATGCAGCACATTTCCACCAAATTTCGGTGCTGGTCCACTTCTCGAGTGGGGGGGGGGTTGGGGGGGGGGGGGGGGGGGGCACTAAAGGGGAGCGGTGGGTCGTGGCGTCTTGGCAGGGGGGGAGAGGGGGGAGGGGCAGCTGGCGATGCGTGCTTGCAGTGTCTCGTGACGAGAGCCAGCGCTGCGCACTTCATGAGTAGATGTCGAGGCTAAACTGTACGCCGCGCGCCTCAACCCGACCCCCGTGTTTTGAGCTCCAGAGTCGCTAAATGGGACTCGAACCGAGCGTGTGGCCCCACCAATGGATTCCTTGTTCGGAGAGCAATCCATTGGTGGAGTCAGAGCTCTCTCTCTCTCTCCCCTCTCTTTTCTCTCTCTCGTTTGGCGGCCCGAGTATACGCTACGCAGTATACGGTACGCAGCATGCCCGCCCCGTTTTTCCTCCGATCAGTCTGGACATCCGATCCGGTCGATGCAGTGACGCGGGCCGTGCGGCGCTAGAGCGTGTCGACCTGGTAACTGGAGCCCCCCCGCCCCGCGCACACTGGGCCAGAAGACCGGTGGAGGCGGCCAAAACTCTAGACGCGTTTTGAGCTCCAGGGTCGCTAAACAGGACTCGAACGGGACGTGTGACACCGCCAATGGATTACTTTCCGTACGAGGAATCCTTTGGTGGAGCCACACGCTGGGTTCGAGTCCTGTTTAGCGACTCTGGAGCTCAAAACGTGTCTAGAGTTTTGGCGACCTTCACCGGTCTTCTGGCCCACTGTGTGGAGACGACGCGCGACACTCGCGGAGACGTTCACTGCGCGTCCGTTGCCGTGACTCAGCGGACTGCCCGCGCCCGAGGGTGCAGCGGCAGCGAGGGCAGCCCGCGCGACGCGCCGTGCGTGAGGGTCGCCAAACGCCGCCGCACGTTGGGGCAGAAGGCCGGCGCAGGCAGCCAAAATTCTGGACGCGTTTTGAGCTGCAGAGTCGCTGAATTGGCCTCGAACCGAGCGTGTGACCCCACCAATGGATTGCTCTCCGAACGAGGAATCCGTTGGTGGGGTCACAGGCTCCGTTCGAGTCAGCGACTCTAGAGCTCGAAGAAAGCGTAGAATTTTGGCCGCTAGCGCTGGTCCTCTGGCACACAAAGCGCCGCTCGCACTCCTCACTCTGTCTCTCTCGCACTCCTACGTCGCTTTATGCTGCAGAGTCGCTGAATTGGTCTCAAACCGAACGTGTGACCGCACCAATGGATTCCTCGTTCGGAGAGCAATCCATTGGTGGAGTCACAAGCTCAGTTCGAGCCCTGGTTAGCGACTTTGGAGCTCAAAAGGCGTCTAGAATTTTTGCCGCCTCAACCGGCCTTTCTGGCCCACTGTGAGCCGCCCTGATTCCTCACCGGGGCACGGTGCGGTGAGGCACGCTCCGCGGCCTTCCGCTCGAGCTTTTGCCCTGTCGCATACTTCGCACAACTCTGGGGAGCAGCTCGGAGAGGTGCATCTGAGCTGAGCTGGCCTTGGCGAAGTGCAGGGTGAGGACTCCTTGCGGGCGTGACCGCGGCGCGGTCGCCTCGCGTTTCGCGAGTCGTTTTGCACCGTTTTTCGTGCTCTGCGCTTGTGGTGGCCGTGGGCGATTCTCTTTGCAGTGTAGACGACGCGACTTCGTCGCAGCCGTCCAGGGTCGCCCCTTGAGGGCCGTAAATTTGTTTACAGCTTTTAAGATTTCCTTAGTTTGAGCGCCGAACGCCCGGCCGGTTATTGGAGCCAGTAAACAGCGCGCCGGCCGGCCGGCCATTCGGAAACAACGCGTCCTTGTTCCGCGTCTCCACGTGCAGGGTCTTTTACTCGAGGGCCCGCCGGGCCGTGCTGCGCGTTGGCGTGGCGTGCCTTGTCGTGGGTTTGCGTGCCGTGTCGTGCCGTACGTTGGCGTGCCTTGCCATGGGTTTGCGTGCCATGTCGTGCCGCGCGTTGGCGTGCCGCGCCTTGCCGTGGGTTTGCGTGCCGTGCCTTGCCGTGAGTTTGCGTGCCGTGTCGTGCCGTACGTTGGCGTGCCTTGCCGTGAATTTGCGTGCCGCGCCTTGCCATGCCGCGCGTCGGCGTGCCCGTGCCGTGTTGTTCCGCCCGAGTCGTGCCGGTGCGTTGGCGTGCCGGTGTCGTGCCGTGTCACGCCGCGCGTTGGCGTGCCGTCGTGCCGTGCGTTGCCGCTAGTTGGCGTTGCCATGCCGTGCCGCGCATCGCCGTGTCGTGCCATGCGTAGCCGCGCCGCATAATGTGTTTTGTTTACGCGCCGAAAAGGTCCCCGTCCCGCCTCACGACGCAGTTTCTCTGGAATTCTGTTTACGACTTCGCGCTGGCCGCACGGCCCGCCGCGCCGCCTGCGGTCCAGATGTCGGCCTCTCGGGTCGCAATGGGGCGGCCGGAAGGGCGGGCTGGCCGTGTGCAGGCCGATCCGAGAGTCGCACTCGTCACCCCGTCTCTCTCGCACGCACGGGCGGTGCGAGAGAGGCACTGCGACGTGTGCGACTCTCGGACTCCGCTGGCCGGGGTGGGCGGGGGAGGGGGAGGGGCAGGCTCCAGGAAGGGCCGAAGGCCGAGAAAAACACCAGACGCGGCACTTGGCGTGTTTATGGGACCGGCAGGGGACGGGGCAAAAGTGAGTTGTTAGCAGCCGTCGTCGCTTCGCCCCCTCACCCCCTGCCCCTCGCGCCTACGCAGGCTCACACGGCCAGATTTTTGGTACAGTGTGTTTCTCAAAATGATTTCAGTCTCCTCCTTCAGACTGGCCCCACGGCCACAGCGCACCCCGGTGCTTCCCCCTGGAAGCTCTTCCACTCTGACTGCACATTTGAAACTGGGCGACACAGTTCCATGTGGTGGTTGCATCGGTGTAGGGAATTCTCCACGGTAAAAACATCCCAGGCGCCCTCTGCACTGAAAAGTCAAAGGTCAGAATTCATTCCAACCTGGGGGAAAGAAAAAAAGTCTCGCCAATTTTTGGCGAGAAACAAAAGTCTCGCCTTTTTTTTGGCGAGAAACTAAAGTCTCGCCATTTTTTGGCGAAAAACAAATGTCTCCCCAAAAATATGGCAATAATTGCAACCCACTCTATTTGATACTGGGAAATATATCCCAGTCAAGATCACTCCGGAAACACATCACTAACTACAGTCTTTCAATTACTCAAGTTGAAATAATACAGGAAGCTATCACTTTCAGTTATGAAAATATAATGAAAGTTTATTATGTGAATTTGGTTTGCGTCAGAAAAGCGTTGCCCAACTATTTACTTTTTTTGTCATCTTTTAAAAAGACATTGGTCCAGTGAGTCAGATCCTAAAAGGTCTCTTTCAGTGTCCTGTAGTTAAAGATAATGTCTTTAATAAGAGGCCTAAAAAAAGCGACATCCATGATGACACAAGTTCTTACTCACTCCTTTGACTTATTCCAATCCCCAGCTAACCTTGTTGCATTTGGGGCATTGTTGGAGGTTCCATGGACAGAACTCGGTTAATAAACTCGAGTTAAGAAAGTTCTGTGCACTATCTAGCACTCTCCGTTTCGCCGTCTCCACTGGACAAAATCCCAAAAGTACAGCAGCAGCACTTTAAATCCCCAAACACAGATATAATAAAAAAACATTTAGTGCACAGACAAGCAACACAGCAACAGGACTGCCATGTTGTGTCGTCTGCTACAGTAGCATTTGTTTTGCGGTAGTGCCAACCTATACTTTTTTTTCGTTACTTGTAAAATTACTTTGGAAGGCAGTGCAGGTTGGCACTACCGCAAAACAATGCTACTGTAGCAGACGACACAACGAGGACAACAAATGAATTTCAACATGGCAGTCCTGTTGCTGTGTTGCTTGTCTGTACACTAAAATGTTTTTTTTATTATATCTGTGTTGGGGATTAAAGTGCTGCTGCTGTGCTTTGGCATTTTGTCCAGTGGAGACGGGAAAAGGAGAGTGCTAGATAGTGCACAGAACTTTCTTAATTCGAGTTTATTAACCGAGTTCTGTCCATGGAACCTCCAACAATGCCCAAGTGCAGCAAAGGGTTTAAACTGGGGAATGGAATAAGTCAAAGGAGTGAGTAAGAACTTGTGTCATCATCGAGGGGGCAAAAACTCGGGATTTTCGTGTACACATGATTCGGAAAACGCAATGATTGCGCATGGTTTTAATTGATTTCATGGCTGATTTTTCCTTATTTCGCGACGCACCAGGGTGATGTAGAGCGTGATTGCGTGTGATTGTGTTCGGAAAGAAATGATTTCGGACTGATTTTGCCTGGTTTCGTGTAATTCTGCCTAATTTCGGTCGATTTTAGTGATTTTGGCTGATTTCGGATTGCTTGATTTCGCGTGATTCTCAATGATTCGCGTGTGTTTCGGGGGCCGTGTACACATGATTGCGCGAGTTTTTTCCCCCTCGGTCATCATGGATGTCGCTTTGTTTAGGCCTCTTATTAAAGACATTATCTCTTACTACATGGACACTGAAATTGACCTCCCACTGGACCAATGTCTTTTTAAAAGATGACAAAAAAAAAATAAATAGTTGGGCAACGCTTTGCTGACGCAAACCAAATTCACATCATATAACCTAAAATTAAATTTTCATATCTGAAAGTGATAGCTTCCTGTATTATTTTCAACTTGAGTAATTGAAAGACTGTGTTAGTGATGTGTTTACCAGAGTGATCTTGATTTGGGGTATTTTCCCCCTATCAAATAGAGTGGGGTTGCAATTATTGCCATATTTTGGCGAACATTTGTTTCTCGCCAAAAAATGGGGAGACTTTAGTTTCTCGCCAAAAAAAAGGCGAGACTTTTGTTTCTCGCCAAAAAGGCGAGACTTTTTGTCTCACCAAATTTTGGCCATCAGTCTTGCCATTCAATTTTCAGTGTGGAAAATCGTCCGCTTTTCCCGTTCGAGGGCGATGGAATCGCTTGCAGCGCGGGACCATTTCAACAGCGAAGTTCAGGTTGATAAATTGATTGAAGATTGCCGCTAAAATTTTTGAGTCGCGCTCCGGCACGTGGCCGGCCACCGCGCTGCGTCCTGTCCCGTGGCTTGTCACACCGCGTCACGTCTTTTCTTGTTGCGGTCTGTCACGTGACTGGTCCACTGGTCGCACCGCACTGCGCCCTTTCTTGTCGCGCCCTGTCACGTGACTAGTCACACTGCGTCGCGCCCCGTCACGTTGTTGGGGTGTCGGCAGTGTTCGGTGTTTTTCGTGAAGAACGAAACGACGTTGATCGTAAAATTCATGTATATTTTCGCAAACTCTTACAAGGTTACTCCAGCACTAGCAGACTACCACTCCTCTCTCGGACACTCTGTCGCCGCAGTGCCCCGGAGCACCGCGCTCCAGCCCTTCGACTCTGGCTGATAACGCAGTGCTACCACGACACCGCGCGCAAACTTCCTTACGCTAACCATCGGTGCCGGCCTCAGTGAAGGGATTTTCGCTGCTCGCTGCTTCCAGCGCGAGGGAGCCCTTCTTTCAAAGTCTGTGCGTGACGCATGCCCTGCCGCGCGGAGAGCCATCCCCGTTGTTTTGGTAGTGAACTCACGGACCGACTGACTTCAACTGATCACGCATCGATGACAAGAGACCATGGTTTATTGACAACTATTACAATGGGCCTAACATGTGCTCATCCCGGTCACTCCCCACAAGCGCTTGGCTCACCTAGTCCGTATCCTGGCTGGGCTGCGACTACCCGCTGCCGGCCGCGTCGCTCCGGGCCTCGGGCCCTTCGCGACGCGCCCGGCGGCGATTTTGCTGACACAAGGGGTATGGGCCGCGGCGGTGGCGGATGCAGCGGCCGCGGCCCGTAATGTGTTTGAACATGCGTGGAGTGGCGCAACAGCGTGACCGAGTATAGGTCACTATGGGGTCCCTTCACTCAAGCCAACACGGCCCGGACGGCCGCCGAAAATAATGCAAAACGAAAAACAAGTTATGGCGCCGTCCCGACCAACCGATGCCTGATCTAACTTAACCTAAACTTTAAAAATAACCGCGTTGGCGGTGCTCATTCCGCCAACAACGTGACTGCTCGCCACGCAGCGCCCTTATTCTTGTCGCGCTCGTCGCATCGCGCTGCGCACTTCTTGTCACACCCTGTCTCTTGAAAAGTGGCACCAGGTCGCGCCCTGTGACAGGGCCCCTGTCACATGACAAGGCGCACCGCGTCGCGCCCCGTCACGTGACTAGTTGCTCCGCGCTGCGCCCTTTCTGTCGAGCCGTGCCACGTGACAAGTCGCACCATGTCGCATCCACCGCGCTGCGGCCTTTCTTGTCGCGCCCCGTCACGTGACAATTCTCACCGCGTCACGCCTTGTCACGTGACCAGGTGCACCACGTTGCGCACTGGCGTCCTGTCACGTGACGAGTCACCGTGCTGCGTCCTGC
>NW_023144635.1:13515214-13539454 GCF_012932325.1 Thrips palmi
ACTGCAACAGGTGCGGGTGCCCGACCCATATGCCGCTTGTCAAAGGTAATTGTCACTGGTGCCACCAGAGACAACCCAAGCGGCGAGCCCCGCCTCCCTCCCTCCCTGCACGGGGCGGCCGCCTGCCGCCGCCCGCCAGATGCATTTTTGAGCCTGTCAACGCGCCGCTGTTCCGGCGAGGGCCTAAAAAGCTTTCAGCACTAGAACGAGGGGGAGAGGGGAAGAGTGCGGCCGTCAAATCTGGAGACTGCAGCCCAGCACCCCCACGGCGTGGCCATGACCTGCCAGTCTCGCTCCGGCCGAGCCCTGCTCACGTCACGTGTCGCCCTCCGCCCCGTGTGTGCCCCGTCGTGTGAAGTCGAGCCCGTGCGTGCGCCGCGTGTGTGTACTGCGCGTGCGCGTCGCGTGCGGCAGAGGTCCTCGCCCGGACTCGCGCAGCGACCAACCCGTGTGTGATAGTGACTAGTGAAGTGTAGTGTTGTACAGTGCGATTGTGAACCTGTTGGATTTGTGAACAATTAGGATGGCCCGTTTCCAGTACCCGGTGACCATCCTACAGTCACACCCCTACCTGCGGGGGAAGTATTATGTGCATGCCTCGTGCGCGCACTGGCTCGCCGAGCTTACGGACTTTGACCAGGTCAAGCCTATTAACGGCGTGTTCCGCGGGTACCTGCACGAGTTCCGCATGCGGAAGAACTGTGACATTTGTGCTTTGCCAGTGTTCAGGGGAATCCCGGACACCGACCCCGTGCCGCTGTGCACCGAGTTTTGCCCGCGGGTCGCAGCGCGCCCATCGGAGAACCTGGCTCAGAGCAGCTCCAGACAAAAAAAAACACTGGGCCGGGGACCCTCTCAGATCTGGCTCCCTCCCGGTTTTTTTGGTTCAACTAGTGAATACGAATTGCCGAAACACAAATTGGGCCGGATCCAACACCGATTGGCTTTTTGGCACGGGTCAAAAAACCCCAAAAATGGCTGTTTTTGAGGGTTTGGGGCTTTTTGGGATCTCGGAACGTGTCGGCTAAAAAATCTACCAATATGGTTTTTCCGAAAGAAAAAAGTGCGCTCTTTCGAATGCCGGGTCGCACGAGGCTCTACGACGTCGGGTTTAGACGCTACGGGCTCTTAAAGTTGCTTAATTTCACTATTTTCACTAAAAATGACTAAAACAGATTTCTTTCTCTCCGGAAGTCGATTGTGACTCTTCCTATTGGCAATCTTCACCATGCAAGGTATTTTTATACCTCAGAGACATGGTTTGGGCAATGAAGTTACGTTTTTCTACCGTGGGGAAAGCCCACACACTACATAGCGTACAAAGCGCCTAGTGGGTAGGCAGCCCCTTGCTCAGGCAAGTCGGGCGGGCCTGCCGCGTCAGGGAAGGCAGAGGTGGGATCGGGGTGGGCTCTATTGGGCTTGATTCAGCGAGCCCATGTGGGCTTCTCAAACCCATGGGGGGGAGTGGGGGTAGCACTTCGGTAAATTTCAATGGCCGCCGGTGCAGGCGAAGCGGGCCTGGCGTGCCTGGCAGCCCGAGCGCCTCAGAGACATATTTTGGGCAATGAGGTTACGTTTTTCTACCGTGGGAAAGCCCACACACTACGTAGCGTATGTGTCGGGCCCGAAATGGCATACGTTTATATGTGGTATAGCCCTTAATGGTAATGGTAATAGTGGGTAGGCAGCCCCTTGCTCAGGCAAGTCGGAGAGAGGCGAGGAGGAGAGAGAGGGAGGGTTCGTGGGCGTTGTGAGGGAGTGAGGTACCCCACCCCCTCCCCCACCCCTTGCAAAAAGGAAAATATATGGAAAACACTGCAAATTGGATGGAAAGACTTTGCGCCAAAATATGGCGAGACATTAAAGTCTCGCCAAGTTTTGGTCAGACCTGAAAGTCTCGCCAAAATTTGGTCAGACAAAAAAGTCTCGCCACAAAACGGTCAGACACAGAAGTCTCTGTGAGACTTTTGTGTCTGACCGCCACCTAAAGGCCGTAATGCGCCGGACGGTTACGGCCTAAAGGCCGTGGTCAGACACAAAAGTCTAGCCATTTTGTGGTGAGACTTTTGTGTCTGACCGTTTTGTGGCGAGACTTTTTTGTCGGACCAAATTTTGGCGAGACTTTCAGGTCTGACCGTCTGACCAAAACTTGGCGAGACTAATGTCTTGCCTCTGGAGTGGCGAGAAGTCTGACCTTTGGATTTGTAGTGAATATATGAATCAATATTTGTTTCATGCATTGCCAATGTAATTGTATCTTGCTCAATATATTGCAAATTATCTTACGCAATACGTAGTTTATATATGGGGGTATATCTTCGTGCCCGTTAATATATAATGCATATATTTTCCCATACAATATTATCTTGGCGAAATGTATGTTTCAATATCTGACACGGTGCCCCTCGTGGGATGGGGTAGGGTTAGGAGGGCAGACTTTTCAAGTAACTTGTCTTAAAATCTTGGCACTCGATGTTGAAAGGCGGCTATATTTCTCAACATGATTTTATGTTGTTAAATATATTGACACAATATATTGAGCAGGGGCATGGTTCTTTTCTATGCGTTTAAGTCTCCAATAAATTTTGAGAAATCCTGTTAAACAAGTTAACTGGAACAGTTCGGAAATTTTTAAACGTCTTTTTTGGATGTAGCGTGAAAAGTTCTCGAATGGCACAGGTGATGGAAAGAATATCTGATAAAGAGACGATTAATCGATAATCGATCATCAATCGGTCAATACTTCGATTACTTAAGGCGCTTGCCCCCCTACCAGTCCCCGGCATCGGCTAAAGGAACTTATTTCGTGTATTGACGGGAGTCCTCTTTTGCGAATACTCCCTGCCATTTTCGTTCTGATAGTGTAGCACTCTCCCGAGAGATGGCACCACAGTCGCAGGTACTTCCAAAAAATAAAAAGGTCCTAGTTCCGTGTGGAAAGTCCTATACCTGGCGTGCATTCTCGGCAGTGACGGACAGCGCGGTGCGTTTTGACAGTGTCGATGGCCAGACAGCCAGACTGTGCGGCGCGGCCGGTGCAGGAGGCCTGGCCGCCGGCCACGGCGCGGCGTGCTCCCAAACAGATGTCATTGTCCGTCTCTGTCTCACCCGTGCAGTGCAAGCGAGACGGCCAACTGCACCCACAGTGTAAGGATTAGTGCCGTCCTCAGACGTGGCCGAGACGGGAAACAGAGAGGGAGGGGGGAGGGGGGACAGCGGGCGAGGCCGGCTGTCGGCGTGCAACTCGCCTTGCCGCGAGTACGGCGCGCCCTCCGCGTTCCAAATTTGAAATTTCCTTTGACAGTGTCGGTTGCCGAAGCACCCGCGCCGTGCGCCGCCCTCGGTATTGCGCACAAGGGAAGCGTGACGGGAGCCGGGGAACATGTGTGTAGAAGCGGGTAACTTTTCGAATTTCAAATTTGCCAATGTATAAATATTGCAGCTGTATTGAGGCAGGGCAGGGCATATGAAACTCTATTCTAACAGGGCAAAATATAATGTGACAACAGGGAAAAAATAGACAGAAAAATACAAAATAGTAATGCTGTTTATTACAAGTCACTTTACCACAAAATATATTTACAATAATAATGTACAATAGATTTATTTATAATTTATAATAAAATTACAATAATATTCATGAACCAAAAAGTGGTAATATGTACAACAAAAGGAACAGAGCCGCCTAAAAGTAACAAGAACAGAACAAATTCATGCGGCAGCTTCATGCTGCTGGAGAGACAGGCCATGTTCGTTCAGAGTTCAACTTCTTCCGCAACTTCCTCCGCCTCCTCCTCCACGTCAAAAGGAAGTGGCTGACCCTTGGCGCGAAGTGCATCAATAACTGACTGTGGTTCGCGAGGGGGAAGGCCCCTCTCGATCCGACTGTCGACAATTTCCGGCAAAAGGCATTCGTAGAAGAAAGTGGTGAGAGATTTTTCCAGCTTATTCCAGTACACCTTGTCTTCCTGAATCCGGAAGACCAACATTTCAGTGTCACTGTGAATAAGCAGGTCGCACCACTTTCTTCTACTCATGGCCAGCTGCATTTGTACTTGTGCATAGACCTTGCTTTTGACATTTGGCTCCAGGGATACAGCCACTTTCTTGAGACCCCCTGTCCCGCCCCCACCAGCCCCCCGCCCCTTACCAGACCCCCGCCCCGCAGCAGCTCCCCTTCCCCTGCCAGCCCCCCTTCCCCTGCCAGCCCCCCTTCCCCTGCCAGCCCCCCTTCCCCTGCCAGTCCCCCTTCCCCTGCCAGCCCCCCTTCGCCTACCTTCCCCTTCGTCTGGCACCAGTACAGTTTCTTTGGCCTTCAGTACCCCTCGCAATTTTTTCCTATCACAACTGTTGAATATTTCCAAAAAAGTTTTGTCCCCTAATTTAGAAAAGTTTTTTACTTCCACTAGGCCATCCTCGCCCACAAGGCCGTCCGGGCTGGCTCCCAAGTGAGGAAAGTCGTGCCTGATGAAAATTCCACAGGACTTTACCGTCACTCCAAATTGTTCCTCGTACTTTCCAATCACAATGGGCTCCGCCAGACGGCCTGCGACGATTTGCTCCAAGTGGTCAAGCCCCGTTTTGAAGAGGAGCTGCTTTACCGTCTTGCCCCTCAGGGTGTTGGCCTTCTTTGAGTACACCTCCCCTGCCGCGGACCCCGTGATGCGATCCGCGCGATACACGTGCCACTCACGGTTGTCCGACTGGCCACGGGTGTTGTGCTCAATTCTGGCCTCCGCGCCCCTGTCAGGCACCTGTTCCCTGAGCTTCTTGACCCTGGCATCTTCCTCCCGCTTCCTTTTCTCCAGGGGCATGTCAGGGTGGTCAAGAAGTGCCTGCTCCAAGGTGGCCCCGTAGTTTTCATCGGGGCCGGCCGTGGTCCGTCTGCGCGGCAAAAACACGCCCAGGGCCCTCTGCTCGCGGTCGGCATCCCGCTTAGCGCGCAAGCGCACGTTCTCGCGAACGCGCCTCGCAAACTCGGTCTGGGCGAGCCCGCCCAGCGGAGTGCCCTGCGTGGCCTCCCAGACGGAGAGGTGCCAGGCAGGACCAAGCATGTAGAGCAGGGCGGCACAAATACAACGAATAGAGTACGACTGTCCTAGTGAGAAGTCTATTCGCTTGCCGCCAATAAGCTTGCACACTAGGGACATGAACAACTCGTTGTGATTTGTCGTTTCGTTCTGGCGAAGGAGTTGCGCCTTGATGAATACCGGATAGAGTGCCGCCTCTATCCTCTCCAGCAAGCCGACCTCCTTCGCCAGCTCGACGAGGTTCAACTCAGGGCCCTCTTTCCGCCGTTGGCAAAATGTGCCCCTGCATCCGCTGTGCTCCCCAAACACGTGTTTCGGCCCGTTCCACAACTCCTTGCGAAGCGCTTCCGTCTGCCCGACATTATTTCTAATTGAAGCCCTGGCTCCAGCAACGAGCCTTGCGATGCGGTCTGGAGTCAGCAGGTTACGCCCTCGAATATTGAAGCTGGTGTTAGCAGCCAACGCATGCAATCTCTTGGTGTAACCCCGCGTGGCATGGTTGGCGCACTCCAACTTTTCACAGAGACGCCCCAACGGGGTCTTCTCCTTGATCTTTTTGAAAACGTTGGAGTCGCCGTCTCCAATAATGTAGCGGCCCCAGACACCATGTTCATGGAACAAAGTCCTCAGGCCTTCTACAATTATTTGCGACTCCATGCCAGTGGAAGCCCCCGTATAGTTTTTTTTGCATGCGTGGTCCCGCGGCACTACCTTGATCCTCGCAGCGTTGGAACATACTTTGCAGAATTTATTTTTGGTCCCCACATACAGCAGTTTCTTTGTGCGGGCGCCAATGATGCAAGCCTGAAAAACAAAAAAAGTACTTTATGAGTTTTAGATTGCTGACTACAACGAAGTCGTGGGGTGGGGCGTAGGGGCGCTGGGGAGTGGGGTGGCGTGGTGGCGCAGGGGCGTGGAGTTGCCGCGAGTGTCCTAGACAGACGGACGCGCCGCCGCGGGGGCGTGGAGTTTGCCGCGAGTGTCCTAGACAGGCGGACGGGCCGCCGCACCGGCGCGGGGGCAGCCCCCGGGGGCCGCGGGGGCCGCGGGGGCGTGGGGTTCTCGCCGTGTGTCGAAGACAGCCGGACGCGCCGGCGCGGGGGCGTGGAGTTTATCGCGTGTGTCCTAGACAGACGGACGCGCCGCCGCGGCGGGGCCGCGGGGGCTGCGGGGGCGTGGGGTTCTCGCCGTGTGTCGAAGACAGCCGGACGCGCCGGCGCGGGGGCGTGGAGTTTATCGCGTGTGTCCTAGACAGACGGACGCGCCGCCGCGGCGGGGCCGCGGGGGCTGCGGGGGCGTGGGGTTCTCGCCGTGTGTCGAAGACAGCCGGACGCGCCGGCGCGGGGGCGTGGAGTTTATCGCGTGTGTCCTAGACAGACGGACGCGCCGCCGCGGCGGGGCCGCGGGGGCTGCGGGGGCGTGGGGTTCTCGCCGTGTGTCGAAGACAGCCGGACGCGCCGGCGCGGGGGCGTGGAGTTTATCGCGTGTGTCCTAGACAGACGGACGCGCCGCCGCGGCGGGGCCGCGGGGGCTGCGGGGGCGTGGGGTTCTCGCCGTGTGTCGAAGACAGCCGGACGCGCCGGCGCGGGGGCGTGGAGTTTATCGCGTGTGTCCTAGACAGACGGACGCGCCGCCGCGGCGGGGCCGCGGGGGCTGCGGGGGCGTGGGGTTCTCGCCGTGTGTCGAAGACAGCCGGACGCGCCGGCGCGGGGGCGTGGAGTTTATCGCGTGTGTCCTAGACAGACGGACGCGCCGCCGCGGCGGGGCCGCGGGGGCTGCGGGGGCGTGGGGTTCTCGCGTGTGTCCAAGACAGCCGGACGCGCCGCCGCGGCGGCCGCGGGCCGAGGGGGTTCCAGACATGCCTAGCATGGCATGGGGGCGTAGGGAGCGGTGGGGACAATAAAGTCCCTGGCAAGAGGAGAAGTGAGAAAAGACTTACCACGCCTGACTTGGCCCCGTAGCCATGGCCATAAGTGCGTTTGGACCAGCCGCCATCCACTTTCACAGCAATGAAGGGCATCATCTTTGTCCCATCGGCAGTCGTCACTTCGTACACATCCCCGTCCTCCAGTGCCAGTCTTTTTTCCTCTTCGATTGCTTTCTCCAGCTCGATCTCGAGGTGTGCTTTCCATTCCTGAAATAAACAAATTTTTTAGTGGCACAATCTTTGGCGCGTGGCAAGTCACAAGGCGTACTATGTGCAGACAAAAGTGACTCACCTTCCCAATTGTTTCCTCTATCTTTCGGTAGTAATTGGCACCGGGCCCGGACACGTCGAGCAGGGCCAGGCGCTCCTTCATCTGAAGGTAGCCGCTTCCCGAGGCCACATTGCCCCACACCGCGGCCTTGTTGACGCGTTCCGCCCCGTCAGGGTGCGTCTTCAGCGTGGCCTTGGCGTCGCACACGGTGCAGACGAAATGCAGCTCGCTGTACATCCCCTTCACAATTTCCTTGTCGAACGCCATACGTCCCGACGTACATTTCAGCTTGTGGTTCAGGATGGTCTCGTACTGCCGAAGGACGTGCGGCAAGGACGCAAAGTGGCTCTTGGTGATTTTGTCCAGTCCATCCGGATGGCTGTCTCCTCCCTCTACATTGAGAGTGACATCATTCCAATCACTGGAAATGGAAAAACACTTTATGTAAACGACAGGCGACTTGCGCGAGATATGAAATGCAGCGGAGCTCAAACAGCATTAGCCACGCCCGCGTAGCGCAGTTGTTATGACCACCGAGTAAATAGAACACCACAACACACAAAGCCATTGTATGCGTGTCGCAATGCAGCGCCACGCGCCCGTACTCACCTGTCCATGTCTTCACTTTCCACAATCCTCTTATCCAGCTCAAGGCGCTTGGGCGCAGGGGGACCAGCAGCTTCCGCGGGGCGCTTCTCGCCACGGCGCGGAGTAGTGCAGCTGTGAAACAATAACACGAAAAGGAAACGTGAATGCCGATCAGGCTACACTGTGGTAAATGCGCGATAATAAATCGATGGTGACTTTCGTACCTGGTGTGACACGCAGTCGTTTGGAGTGACCTTTTCCTGTTACTGTCGTACACCCTGGAGGGGGGCAGACACGACAAGACAGTTGGCGAATTTGTCAAATCGACGCAAGGGCCGGGGCGCGGCGAGCCAATGTCCATCATAACGTCTGCATCATCAGTTTCAGCGGAACTGCAAAACACAATTAGTTATTAGAGTTTGCAAGCACGCCGCGGTCATTTCAACGCAGCGCGCTGCGGCGCCGCGCCGAGCCCAAAGCTGTCCGCGGTCATGGCGGTGCCACGCCATGAGCGGCCGCCGGGCCAGCACCGCGCCACAGGCAAGCACGCCGCGGGCATGGCGCCGCCGCGCCGCGCTGGGCCCAAAGCTGTCCGCGGTCATGGCGGTGCCACGCCATGAGCGGCCGCCGGGCCAGCACCGCGCCACAGGCAAGCACGCCGCGGGCATGGCGCCGCCGCGCCGCGCTGCGCTGGGCCCAAAGCTGTCCGCGGTCATGGCGGTGCCACGCCATGAGCGGCCGCCGGGCCAGCACCGCGCCACAGGCAAGCACGCCGCGGGCATGGCGCCGCCGCGCCGTGCTGCGCTGGGCCCAAAGCTGTCCGCGGTCATGGCGGTGCCACGCCATGAGCGGCCGCCGGGCCAGCACCGCGCCACAGGCAAGCACGCCGCGGGCATGGCGCCGCCGCGCCGTGCTGCGCTGGGCCCAAAGCTGTCCGCGGTCATGGCGGTGCCACGCCATGAGCGGCCGCCGGGCCAGCGCCGCAACCACGATTATCACGCACACGCAACACAGTGACTTACCTTGGCTGACACATCTCTTCGTTCTCATTGTTGATATCCTGGAGTTGAGGACCTGTAGCTTCGAGATTGTTCACTCGCTTCTTACGCCTTGCACGGTAAGCTCTTGCTGTTGATCTTGACCTGGTCGACGCGGTGGTTTTGTTGCCCATTTTGAATCAATATTCACAAGTATGACACTAACTAAACACACTATGCGGAGACGCGACGTCGAACACGATGGGTCGAGGTAAAGTTGTCGCTGGAGAGACGGACTGCAGAATGACCTGTGTCTGCATGCTGCTCCGTTGACACGTCTCTGACTTGCCCCCACCGTCCCCTGCTAGGTCCTACCCCACCCGCCCTTCTTCCCCGCTTGCAGTACCCCCATGCCCTTCCCTCCCACCCTCTCCCTCTCCCCGTGGTGCCCCTTGGTCGGCCGAGCTGTTTGACCAAAGGGCCCCGAAAGAAAATGACAAGCAGTGACAAGTTGTCTGCTTGGGGGCGGAGACCGTCGCGGAGTACCGACACCAAGCGACTCGCCTAATCCTGCTTCCCGGTATATCTGCAGCCCATTACGGCCCACGGCCGGGGCTGCAGAGTGATTCCGAGCAGTGCGTACCCGCCACATCACTCTGTCTCTCTCGCACTCACAGGTAGATGTCGTTCTGTGTCCCTCTCGCCCAGGCCTTGCCAGTGCAGTGTGCTGGACCCTCTCGCCTGCTCGCTCTCGCTTGGCGAGCGGACTTCCCGGTATCCGGCAATGCGTGGCCTACCCAAGCCCGGAGCCAGCCTTCGCGCGTCGCCAGCCGGCTGATTCCGAGTGTGAGACCTCTCTCTCTCTCTCGCACTCACGCAGCGTCCTGCATGAGTGCGAGAGAGAAAGACGAGAGTCCCCGTTCGGAATCAGTCTGCAGGGTCTAGGAATTGTGAGCTGCTCGGCACCAAGGTGCCCTGCAAGACTCCCTTGGAGTGCGAGAGAGACAGCGCGACGATGGCACTGCTCGGAATCAGTATGAAGACAGCACTGCAACTAATTTGCCATTCAGCCTGCCGATCTTGCCTCAGTTTTCGTTTAAAAATTTTTCTGAGCAGTGATATTATGCAAAAGTGGAAGAGAATTTAGAGAAGTGAATTTTTATGGGCATCTTCCGCGTCCAACCCTGAAGTATGGCCACTTTGACGGCCTGCAACGATTTATGTCGTGTTTGGTATCAAACTCATCGCCGCAAGGTGGCAAGTCGCATCAATGTAACAGCGTGCGGCGCGTGTCATCTTTGCATATTATAAGCGCCGCGCCAGTAGCCCTTTTGGTCCAGCCCGTCCGCGCGCAGCGGCTGAGTGGCCGCCTGCCACCGTAGTGGCTGGAGTGGGGGAACCCGGCCGCGCCGCAGCGGACTGCAGACCTGGGGACAGCTCCCGCAGCCCGACTGGCCGCGCCGCCCAGCCCCGCCCGACGGCGCGGCGGACGTCGGCTAGCTCTGAGACGAGACAATAGACGAGCTGTGCACTTGTTGTGGATCATAAACTTGTCACGCTGCCGGCACCGACCTGCACGCAGTTCCGATACTTTCCGCCGCGCCACTGTCCAGAGCCCCGCCAGGCGACCGCGAAATTCAAAAGCATGAAAAGAACGGTGAAGTCGTCATGTTTTCTTGCAACGTTCACTCAAAAAGTACTTGCAGCAGAACAAATCTGAAGGCAGATTTGTAAAGGGGATAGATGGGCGCGTTCAATGGTTTCCTGACTTTCCAAAACTTTTGTGATCATGTCACTAAAATTTGGAGTTGAAAATAGACCATTTTCAGTGGCGGTTTTGGACCAAAAAATATTTTTGCACCATTTTAAGCTGGAAACCATTGAATAGGCGCACATTTTATCTTTCAGAATCCGTAGTCAGATTTGATCTAGGCCTCTTCCTTCGGTCGTGAACGTTGCAAGAGTGGACCTAAATTTCGTACTTTTGAAGGTTCAAAATCATGGTTCAAAATTGAACCACCGAAATAAAAATTTAGGGAGTGCATCATGACTGTGTTCCGAACAAGTGTACCAAATTTGAGCCCGATCCGATGACTTGAAATTAGGGGGGCAATCGCCTTAACCACTAATCGGGGGTTTAAAATAATCGCACGATTAACAAAATAATCGCGATTATTTTCGATTAATCGCCCAGGCCTAGGCGCTGAGTGCTGCGCATTCGATTCCTAATTTTTAGCGTCGCGGTGTTCGTACCACGTGACCCTGGATGGCAGGGACATTACCGATGGGATGTTAGAAGAAATATAATCCTACAGGTCAAAAAGCTTAAAAATGGAAGGGGAGAAAATTCTCAACTTTGAAAGTGTGCCATTTCTAAACAGTTCGTCGGAAAAATATGAGGTTGTGCTCATTGGATGCCTTGGCTCATTCGCTGAAGTTTAGACCACTGGGAAAGCCTCTCACGGGAATTTTTGACCGTTTCCCCAGGATTTGGGACTTTTTTGGCAACTTCTGGCAGTTTTTTTTTTTGCCAATATCTCCTGAAGTATGAGTCCTAGCTCAATTCCGGACGCAGATTCGAATTCCTTGGCTCATTTTACGTCTGAAAAACCTAAACTCAGCTTCCTTGAGCAAATACTGTAGAAAAGAAGAAAATACCCAAATTCAAGTTAAAAAACTCAAATTTAGAAAACCCGCTGCAGATTGGGCAATAAATTTTTGCCGGACCTGCTACTCAGGGTTTTAGCATCTTTCTAGGGTGCTAAACACCCACCAAAAATGAGCCAAATCGGAGAGGTGAAATCCAACCCGGTCACCTCTTAAATATTCTTGCTCAATAGAGCCCACCCCGATCCCACCTCTGCCTTCCCTGACGCGGCAGCCCGCCCGACTGGGCCCGAGTAAGGGGCTGCCTACCCACTAGGCGCTATGTACGCTATGTAGTGTGTGGGCTTTCCCACGGTAGAAAACGTAACTTCATTGCCCAAACCATGTCTCTGAGGTATAAAAATACCTTGCATGGTGAAGATTGCCAATAGGAAGAGTCACAATCGACTTCCGGAGAGAAAGAAAACTGTTTAGTCATTTTAGTGAAATATCGAAATTGAGCAACTTTAAGAGCCCGTAGCGTCTAAACCCGACGTCGTAGAGCCTCGCGCGACCCGGCATTCGAAAGAGCGCACTTTTTTCTTTCGGAAAAACCATATTGGTAGATTTTTTAGCCGACACGTTCCGAGATCCCAAAAGCCCCAAACCCTCAAAAACAGCCATTTCTGGGGGGTTTTTTACCCGTGCCAAAAAGCCAATCGGTGTTGGATCCGGCCCAATTTGTGTTTCGGCAATTCGTATTCACTAGTTGAACCAAAAAAACCGGGAGGGAGCCAGATCTGAGGGGGTCCCCGGCCAAGTGTTTTTTTTTGTCTGGAGCTGCTCTCAGCGGTCCATCGGGACGCAGGGACCCCCTGTCGTCCCAGAGTTCGACCCGGTCAGCTGGTCCTATGCGCACCCAGCCCTGGCCCCGGGGCAACGCCGCTGCATCTGCCCGCTGGGACACCCGCCGCCGCCGTGGGGCAAGCGGCGCCTCCGCCAGTCTACACTCCCGGAGTAGCGCCTCCGCCCTACCAGAGCCCCGCGCCGTGCGGCCCCCAATTGGGCCCGCCCCTTGGCGCGCCGCCGGGGCTACCCACCCTGGTCCTACAGCCCGTCGCTCCGCCGGTGTGCCAGACGCAGATGCCGGTGCGTCCAGAGCCTGTGGGAAGTACACGCCCGCCAAGCGCCGTCCAGGTGGTTCCGCCGCGGCACCACGTCACGTCAGCCCCGTCGGTCAAGGGGTCTTGGATTACGCCGAGAACGTCCAGTGGCATCACCCTACTGTCACGGCCGCCACCCAGGGCTCGCTCGGCCAGGCGCACGTGTCAAGTGTGCATGGCGGGCTGCCTAGCCCTCTGCCGGGACCGTCAGGACTCCACGCGGCGTTGGGACTCGCGTTGTCCCCGGTTCCTCATCCCCGAAAGGGACCTTAATTCCCCCCCGTTAGTCGGTAATAGCCTAACTGTCACCCCAAGGGTTTTTTGGCCGGGGAAAAACCGTTAAGGGGTGAATGGCGTCCCAAATGTCTCCGGTAAAAGCGAAACCCCCTCCCACGCGGCGTGGCCTCCGCCTGTTGCCGCTGCTTCGCTCGCGCAGTCGCCCAGTCCAAGGCCAGGCACCTCTCAGCATTCCCCCGCCGCGGCATGGCCGACGGCGTGTGCGGGGGTCACCTCGACTCATCAAGCTGTGACCACTAATGAACCAATGGACACGTCGGACAGTGCCCGGCCTACTTCGGACACTGTGGCGCCGCCACGCACCAGTCCAGGCATACAGCTGGTGGCGCATTTCCTCAGAACGGAGGGTGTGTGGCAGCTGGCGCCACAGCCGACCAGGGAACACCGTCAACCGGACAGCGTCGCGGCCGCCGCGCCGCCAGGGCCGCCACCCGCCGTTCCACTCAATCCGAGTGACTTTCGCCGCCGACATCGCAGCTCCGTCGCCCCGCCTCCGCCGTACGACACGCTCTGCCCTGCCTCCGAGCCGTCCTTGGTGACGGCCACCGCGCAGGGCCTGGGCCGGATCCAATACACCTGCCCGGGGCCCCGATCAGCGAGGAGGACACACCCGTGTGGCCGGTGCCCAGAGTGCATACGCCGACACGAACAACAATCCGAGGATCGCGAGGACTCGCGGGACCGAGGCTCACCGTCCCCCGCGCGGTCCGCTTCCACCGGCGGCGGACGCGACAGCGTCCTCAGCAGGAGGGGGACAAGAAAAGAAAGAAGAGAAAGTCTACCTTTACATGCAACAGTTGCGGCAGGGAGTGCCGCGATAAAAATGCACTCTACAAACATGAGAAGAACCACAGGGAGGCGGAAAGGTTCGAATGCCGAATGTGTGGCCAAAGGTTCGCCAGAAAGGCAAATCTACAACGTCATGAGGAGTTTCACATCGGTACAACACGGTTCAAATGCAGAGTGTGCAAACAAAAAATCACCTAAAAGTCCGACATGAAAAGGCACCACACTCTACAAAAAATGTCCTGTCAACGCCGTTAATTTATTACCAATGTTTGCTGTTATGCAATTCACGGCGTTTGCTGTGAACTGGTTCACGGCGTTCACTGTGATCTCGGTTACAGTGTTCACTGTGATCTGGCCACAGTAAACGCCGTGAATTGGAGCCTGATTTGCAGTCCTTCGGTGCTCAGCGGCGTCAAACTCACAGTGTTTACTGGGGACCAGATCACAGTGAACACCGCGAACAAGATCATAGTGAATCCCGTGAGCAGTTCACAGTAAACGCTGTGAATTGACCTACAGTGAAAACTGGTAATAAATTAACGGCATTTACAGGACATTTTTGGTAGAGTGCAGGCCGTCCACACCGGCCGTGCCGGATTTCAATGTTCCGTCTGTTTCTCGCGATTTGCCTACAAGACAAACCTAGCTAGACACATCAAAACCTTCCATTAAATGTTCCCTTTCGGATTATAGAAAATTTCTATTGCAATATGAAAGGAGGATGATTTGTGTGCACAAAGTGTGATGTCGGATTCCATTTCGTCATCACGTTTTGTTCATGGACCTCATCCTTCTGCGTAGGCATTCTCCCTCCACGTGGGGCAGACCGGGCAACGGATGAAACCCTCATCCGGCTAAAGAGTGCCACAACTTCCTCTGTATCATTACCACTAATTTTACTTCCATCACGAAGGCTTCGGAAACTGTTCATTATTTCAAACAATAAATAGGAGATTCTTTAAGGTTCTTTTCATTTGGAACCTTGACGTTTTCCTGCCTCTCCCAAGCTGAGTTTGAAATGTAAATGGCCAGCAAAGTCCAATACTCACCCTCCAAGCGGGGCTGGCCGGGCAACGCACACGGTTTAAGAGCAGCGAATGAGTATGGCATTGGCGTCCTTTTGGGGAGAGGCTGTCGGTCAACATACGAAACCGAATGACCCTGACAACGATCTCATATGTCGACCGTGGTCCGCCCAAAGGAACGTGTAGCATGCACGATGGGCATTTTTGGACACGAAGGGCGACGCATTGTTTCGGGATTGCATCATTCAGTGTGCTTGCATGCTAAGTGTTTGCTTCGCGCGATTAAAGGCTTGATAATTCCATCTTTTCATGTTTTTTTTTTTTTTTTTTTTCGCACAGGGTGCTGGCAAAGTGACAAGGAAGAGTGTCAACTGAAGTCGGAATCCCTGGAAATAGAAGATGATGCAGAATCGATTTCATCCCAACTCACCCGGATTTGGGACGATACTGATGAAATTGACGGTGAGTAACTTCAATTATTATTGACTGTCACCATGAAATGTGTGGTTGGTGTATTGCCAAAGTGATGTCTCCTCATCGTTTCATTCTTTTTCGGAAGGATTTTCTGGGTAACAACCTATCGTTCAACTGTCAGAAGAGGACAGACTTCGAGCGGACATAGCAGGCGCAATTGAGGTGCAATTCCCAGGTACAGCATACGATGCAAGACCTCGAATATGTATATTTACAAGGCGTCAGAAAAATGCACTTAAATCCCTTCCTTCGCAGAGTTCCTCAGAAAAATTAACAACCTGCTAAACAAAGACGCCGACTAAAAGGAAGAGGTGAGGACACGTTTCCTTGAGGGCACTGGGATTTTCTGGCACATCGAAAAGAAAACTGTGTCCTGCTCTATCCACAACCTTCCGCTCGTTGCCAAGTGGAGGTGGTCCTTGGAGCGAATTGACGTCTTCGAAACTTGGGAGGAAGTGGACCAGCAGGACGTGCTGAATAACTTCCTGGCGCTTGCAAATCCCCGGCTCGTGACCCTTCAACCCAATTTGGCACATTTGATTGTTCCGAATTACGAGCTGGTGCGTTTCGTCGGTGATTCCTGTGTCGACGAACGCGTCTTCCGTCGCCAACGACAGTGAGGTGAAACAGATATTAAATAATCATCGTGACCGCAAGGTGCAGATTAAGAGGATTGTGCGATGAAAACCCAATTGTGAAGACAACACCCACCACAAAAATACAAAAGATGGAAAAAAAGACCTAAAAATAATAAAAAAAAAGAACAATAAAAAATTATTTAAAAAAAAACCAAAAAACAAAACAAAGAAGGTCCGGATGTTCTTCGCCTCCACGCGGCCCGGGTCGGAAACGGTTCTTCAGAGCCGGCTAAAAAAAACAAAGGTAAGGTAATGAGGTTTTTTTTTGTTTTTTTTTGGATGAAAATGACGTGCAGTGGCCTCTGAGCACATTGGAGCAACTCGTGGCTGAACCTATCGTTCAACTGACAGAAGAGGACAGAGTTCGAGCGGACACAGCACGCGAAGTTGATGTGCAATTCCGAGGTAAAGCATATGATGCAAGACCTCGAATATACATTTACAAGGCGTCAGAAAAATGCACTTAGTTCCTTTTCCTTCGCAGAGTTCTTCAGAAAAATGAAACACGTGCTACGAGAAGACGCCGACGAACAGGAAGAGGTGCCGCTGATCACACGTCTCAGAGGTGTTCAAGCAAAGAAGATATATGACTGTTGTAAATAATACTAATATGTAATCCTAATAAATCCTAAAATCCTAACCCTAATAATACTAATATGTCACTCACTGCCCGCCGATATTTGCATACGCCCTTTGTCCTTTGTCTTTTGTCCAGTAACCTGTATCCGGAAATAAACTCTTCCCTTCCTGTTCTGACCTAACCCTGTGTTCGTGTCGAAGTTTGTCTCCTGATCCAAATCTCACTAAATCACTGAATATTGATACCATCGAACTCTTTAAAAACACTCGTTCAATAGGTTATGGGCCCAGTCCCTCGCTAAATTGCGCGTCACTGTAAGTTTTACGATGTTTTTATAAAGAAAAAAAATGTAGTTGGTAGAGAAAAAAAACTTATCTGCGGTGGGCCCGTGATTACATCTGGAAATGTTTTTGTTGCATTTGTTACTTTAGTACGAGGTGTCCCGCACTGTTCCGGAGCCTGTCCCTGCACATGCGTTGCCGGAGGCAGCCGCAGCGACACCCGATGCGGGTCATGAACAGCGTGGTGACGAGGTACCCAGTGAACACCCGCCGCCTAACAACAAGTAAGACAAAGATTTTGCGAAAGCAAAGAATGAGAAGTAGAGGATGAACGATAGCATTGCAAACAACATTTCTGCCTGAGCTCTGCGTCGGTAAGGATTTCAGGTTTACACTCTCAGCCGTTAACTGACTATTTCTCATTAGCAGACGCATTTCTGTAAGCAACTTACTTAGTATTTTTTGTCAGTATTACTTAGCAATTACTAATTACTGTACTGATATTGCTGTTTTCTTAGTAAATTACAAAGAAATTTTTAAGTATTTAAGAACTAAATACTGAGTATTATGGTTGCTTACAGAAATACGTCTGCTAATGAGAAATAGTAAACGGCTGAGAGTGTACATTCATCTGAACATATTCCCGAAGAAGAGGAATGAGAAGAAGACTGGCGCTGCCTGGACCGCTTACCCTGCTGGTCCGACAACTGGAATACTACACTTTGTCCCTCGAAGCTAACCATGAAAACTTCAAGTTTACTTTTATGTATGCTTCCTCTATTGGTGGTTCGTAGAGTAATCATGTTCAACTCCTAATTCATATGTCCGTTTGCTTCCAGCTGCTGAACGCCTGGCTGCAGCAGAAGAGAGTGACAGAAAGCACCCTGGTTGGAGAACCTGGGCTTATCATGGCCCTCCAAAAGGCCGGTAAGTTTCAATCGCTTCGTATTTCCAAGAAAATGCAAACGTAAATAATGAAAAATAAACGTGCTGACTGGTGAGTAGTTACACTCATACATTGCACCTGATCCTATCCGTTAAAAACATTAAGACTCTGAAGAAAGAGCTAGAGGCACCTACAACCGCCGAAAATGTTACTGGCTACAACTGCTATGGGTGCAAACAAGTAATACAAGCCAGTAAAAGAATTCGGCTTGTGATGAACTTCAGATGAACTACAGTTTTTCTGCAGTTGAGCTACACATAAAATGCACTTGCCGGGAAAAAACTTACGTTTTCTCGTGCTGCAAGAAATAAACAACTGCCCAGCAGACGACTTCGGGGATTGTTTACGTCTCGACGCCTCGCCGCTCCCGCCGCTCCACTAAGCGCCCTCTGGCGACCATTGCAGAAAGCCTGGCACGGCCGCCTGGATGCTACACGCGGCAGCCAATCACGGCCCGCGTTACAAACAGCTACGCCACGCCACTGCTTCCGCCGTCCCCTCCAGCGCCCACGAGGAGACGCCACTGCCGTCACGGATTGCAAACGAGCCACACGCGCCGTCAGCTCAGCACAGCAACCTTCTACAATGTCCCAACGCCAGGTGAAGAAGGGCGGGCGAGGCCCCCAATTGCGCCACCGCCCCGACACGCCGTTTGTAGTCAACCCGACTATCCACGACAGCCCCAACGTGGTGCCATTCATGCCCGCGGCAACAACAACCCCGGAGAGCCTGGACGGCGACCTGCAACTGGCACTGGCTCTCAACGAGTCCGACAGCAAAAACGACCTACTGGGAGCAGTCGGGCCAGCACCGCGACCAGTGGAAGCGGACACGGACAGTGATTGTGACTACGAGTCCGAAGTAGTCACGGCTCCCTTCACCTGCCGAGGCCATGTTACTAGAACTGCTGGGCGCAGTGCCACGGCACGCCGCACAGCAGGACACCGGCAGCAACGTCCGTGAAGGTGATTTTCTGGGCGTGCAGGAGCTGCACCCACCCACCCACAACCACCACGCCCTTGCCGTCGCCGCAGGTGCGGAGAGTGAAAGTGATTTAGACAGTTTTGATAGCTGGGATTGGAACAATGTGGTGTCGAGTGATGAACAGGACGTGCTCGGGGCGGTCGGCCCCAAACCAGTGCAGGAGCACGAGACCAAGATTAAGCGCCCGGACTACTGCAACAGGTGCGGGTGCCCGACCCAAAATTTGAGGATCGGGTGGACCGCTTTCTGAAACAGATGCGTCGTGAATCTGATGACAGGGTGAGGCACAGTACAGCTATCCCCCTGTTTTAAAATTTGTCATGTTTGTAGCAATAGGTCGCTCACACTGTTGTGTGTACATTCGTTTCTATTGGTTTTATCGTAGCAACTATTGAATGAGAAAAGGAGGGCTCTGTTGCCCACTCCCAACAGTCGAGAAGTGAAGGGTGCTAAAAAGACCTTGCTGCATACTCCGCTGACTACTGCAACAGGTGCGGGTGCCCCACCCATATACCGCTTGTCAAAGGTAATTGTCACTGATGCCACCAGAGACAACCCAAGCGGCGAGCCCCGCCTCCGCCCCGCCACGCCTCCCTCCCTGCACGGGGCGGCCGCCTGCCGCCGCCCGCCAGATGCATTTTTGAGCCTGTCAACGCGCCGCTGTTCCGGCGAGGGCCTAAATAGTTTTTAGCACTGGGACGAGGGGGAGAGGGGAAGAGTGCGGCAGTCAAATCTGGAGACTGCAGCCCAGCACCCCCACGGCGTGGCCATGACCTGCCAGTCTCGCTCCAGCCGAGCCCCGCTCACGTCACGTGTCGCGCCTTACGCCCCGTGTGTGCCCCCGTCGTGCGAAGTCAAGTCCGTGCGTGCGCCGCGTGTGTGTGCTACGTGCCGCGTGCGCTAGAGGTCCTCGACCGGACTCGCGCAGCGAACACCCCGCGTGTGATAGTGATTATTGGAGTGCAGTGCTGTGCTGTGTGATTAGACGTGTCAAATTTGTGAACAATTAGGATGGCACGTTTTCAGTACTCAGTGACCATCCTACAGGCACACCCCTACCTACGGGGGAAGTACTACGTGCATCCCTCGTGTGCGCACTGGCTCGCCGAGCTGACAGACTTTGACCAGGTCCGGTCTGTCAACGGCGTGTTCCGCGGGTATCTACACGATTTCCGTATGCGGAAAAACTGTGATATCTGCGCCCTGCCTGTGTTTTGGGGCATACCGGACGACAACCCAGTGCCGCTGTGCACCGAGTTCTGCCCGCGGGTCGCAGCGCGCCCATCGGAGAACCTGGCTCAGCGATTCATCGGGGCGCAGGGACCCCCTGTCGTCCCAGAGCTCGACCCGGGCAGCTGGTCCTACGCGCACCCCGCGCTGGCCCCCGGTCACCGAACGCCGCTGCACCTGCCCGCGGGGACACCCGCCGCCGCCGTGGGACAAGCGGCGGCGCCGCCGGTCTACACTCCTGGAGTAGCGCCGCCGCCCTACCAGAGCCCCGCGCCGTGCGGCCCCCAATTGGGCCCGCCCGTTGGCGCGCCGCCGGGGCTACCCACCCTGGTCATTCAGCCTGTAGCTCCACCGGTGTGTCAGACGCCGATGCCGGTGCACCCAGAGCCTGTGGGCAGCACGCGCCCGCCAAGCGCCGCAGCACCACGTCAGCCCCGTCTGTCAAGGGGTCTTGGAGTACGCTGACAATGTCCAGTGGCATCACCCCACTGCCACGACCGCTGCTCAGGGCTCGCTTGGCCAGCCGCACGTGTCCAGTGCGCATGGGGCGCTGCCTAGCCCTCTGCCGGGACCAGCAGGACTCCACGCGGCGTGGCATTCACCTGTTGCCGCTGCTTCGCGCGTGCAGTCACCTAGCCCGAAGCCAGGCACCTCTCGGCAGTCCCCCGCCGCGGCGTGGCCGACGGCGTGTGCGGGGTAGAGCCCTAGAGTGGAGAGAGACGCCACCGCCAGTGCGTGAGCGCGCGCGCGCGGCCAGTGCTGCGCGTGGTTTGCCATACTTTGCTCTGCTTTGCTGCGAGCCAGTGTCTCCCCGGCTCGGCTCGGCCCGCGCGGCTAAGGGCTCGGCTTGGCTCCACTCGTACCGACGGTGCCAGATTGCCGGTCGGAAGGGATGCGCAGGACTCTGCAGGCAGCGGGTGGGTCCGAGGGCTAAATTCTTTTATTGCTTCCAAACCGTTCAAGTTAGGTGGGTACAGTAAGCGAGCCGATTGTAGTTCACAGTTCAGGCTACAATCGGCTCGCTCACTATGCACCTCTAACTTTAACGGTTTAGAAGTTTTGCCAGTAATAAGGTCTTCTGTAGCAGTAGCTAAACCGTCCTGTGTTGCCACATTACACCGTTTTTCACCCAACTATGGAAAATTGTGCATCCGGATGTCTGGATCGGGGTGGCGTCTCTCTCCACTCTAGGGCTCTAGTGCGGGGGTAACCCCAACTCACCACGCAGTGTCCACTGGTGAACCAATGGACACGTCAGACAGTGCCCGGTCTACTTCGGACACTGTGGCGCCACCACGCACCAGCCCGGGCATACAGCTGGTGGCGCATTTCCTCCGAACCGAGGGCGTGTGGCAGCTGGCGCCACAGCAGGCCCGGGAACACCGTCAACCAGACTGCGTCGCGGCCGCCGCGCCGCCAGGGCCGCCACCCGCCGTTCCACTCAACCCGAGTGACTTCCGCCGGCGACATAGCAGCTCCGTCGCCCCGCCCCCGCCGTACGACGCGCTCTGCCCTGCATCTGAGCCGTCCTTGGTGACGGCCACCGCGCTGGGCCTGGGTCCGATACACCTGCCCGGGGCCCCGATCAGCGAGGAGGACACACCCGTGCGGCCGGTGCCCAGAGTGCATACGCCGACACGAACAACAAGCCGAAGATCGCGAGGACTCGCTTCCACCGGCGGCGGACGCGACAGCGTCCTTAGCAGGGCATCATCGCCGGGTGAGTCGGACCACGGGTCATACCGATCTTCCTCGTCTGGGTCGCAATCCGCCAGAGAAGAGCCGGAATGCGAGAGGCCGGGCTCAGCAAACTCACAGGAGTCTGAAACTTCTGTGGCAACCGTTCACCGTGGCCACAGACAATAGAGTGACTTTGAATAAAATGAATCAAAATAAATAAGAACGATAGCATACTTTCGTCGAGGCATAAGATGTGCCTATGTTACACGATAGAAGCCTGCTAATATTAATGTCTGCTTCTGTTCACAGATGCCGCTTTTTTCAAATTTCAACAAATCAACTGTCGATGACCGTCCAATCTACAAAACTGTGGGTGATTTGCCCCAAATGATGCTGATTAAATTAACGTCCATAAGCCTCGCGCAAACACAGCGTGGCAACGCCATCAAGTTGACGGCGCACGTACAGTGCCCCATTTTCTTTTACGTGGACCTCGACTTGGACGAGAATGAGAATGACCCCTGATCAACGCGGGGCAAGCGCCCCTTTTCATCACATTCACCCCCCCCAAAGGAAAGCGCCTCAACGCGCTAGTACCATTCAGTAAGTATGCCTATTGGTTGTGCGTAGAGTAATCATGTTCAACTTCTAAATTCCATGTCCATTTACTTCCAGCTGCTGAACGCCTGGCTACAGAGAAAGAGAGGGTGACGGAGAGCACCCTGGTTGGAGAACGAGGGCTTATAATGGCCCTCCGAAAGGCATAAATGTTTTCTCTCCCTCCGTGTCATGTGGCGTCTGTATTTGTTTAGATTAAGTGTGATCCTGTTGTATTTGCTTGAATTGTTCCGGACTGTGTTGAGTTGTCTTGGTCTAAGGTGTTGTGTACCCGAAGTAATAATTTGTTTTCTTTGAAAGTGTTAGCTTTGTCTAATCAACAATAAAAGGATCAATAAAACTTTGATCTTTCTCTCTCAATTATTCCTTTTCTTAGTTATTAGATTGGTTTAGCCGGGGAAGGTGGGGATCTGAGAATTGCCTACCCAGCAGGGGTACGTGCAGCCTACGCTTTTCATCCATTCAAGCCGCAGAATCAACTGACCAGTATCAGAGCTGAGTCACCTTCACTGGGAAGTCTCAATTCAAGTAATTATTCACCCGGAAAACAATCTCGTAACAAGACTGCTGTCACTTCATGTCCCCGTCAGCCACCTCGACAATTACGCAACCACACTCCGTAACACCGGTCTCTTTTTGTCTGTTTCAGATGAGTCTGTTCACCACATTTAACGCTACAGCTGCAGCGGCGGCGCAACGGCGCCAATACAAAACATTAAGTGATCTCAAGTCACTTCACCTGTACAAGGTGCTTGCGCTGGAGCCGGCAGAAACTTCTATCGGAAAAACGATCAAGGCCAGCTTGGATGCCCCCGACGGAACTTAAAAATTTACTTACATAAATATTAATTTGCTGATGTGCAGCACGTGTGGCGCTCTGTTTGCGAGTGAAGCAAAGCTGCACGCCCATGGGCTGGAATGCGGTTAGTGAGATTTCGTGTGTCTATTGTGTGTGAAAAAAAGGTGTCGCGTTTGTCCGTGTCTGATTGGCTTCTTTGGTTGTCAGATCGCGCCTATCCTTACCGGCGCCCTGTTGGCGGGGCGCAGGTTAGTGCCGCGGACTCCCCGCGCAGGATTCTGGGCAAAGGGCAGAGCGCTGGTGCCACCGCGCCGTTGGCCGTTTGGCGCACGGAGGATCCCGATGACGATATGTCGGCTGTGGGAGCCGGCGCGACTTCCACTACTCTGCGACTCGTACGGCGGCCCGCGGCTGCGGCGGGCAGCGAGGCGGAGGCTGCTCGTGATGACACCGTGCGTGTCATCAATATCACCACCGTGCACAAAAGGCGGAAGAGGCCTCGCCGCTCGCTGTCCCCACCGCGGAAGTACCCGGTCCGTGATGAGGCGTGGCTGGCGGCGCACCGGCCGGCCGACCTGGAGTGTATTTTGCCGGCCCAACCCGTGTCCCCCGTCGAAATCGCCGAGTCGGGCATGGGCAGCCAGGTTGAGGCCGATTTGTGCCTCTCGCAGCTGCTGCCCGCACCCGCCCCGGAAGCTCGAATTTGTCGGATGCTTTGGACCTGCTTTATGCAGGCCGGCCCTCCCTGCCGCCGGTCAGCACGCTGATGCCTGCTGGTGGTCCGTGATTTACCGTGATCTTTTCTCGCAGTGTGCCGCCGTGCATTTAGCGCAGCTTTATTTTTCATGGCAGCTTCTATACTTGAACGGAACCCCAGTTTGGACCCTGTACTAAAAATATTAATTTTAAACCTTGGCTACCCCGGAAGAGCGACGGCTTTCTTGGATCACATCAACAATCTATTGAATTTGTATGGTTTGGAAATTTTTAATAGCGCCATCAAAAAGTTCGACGAATCTAATGATTAGGATCTTTGTTCGGACGTGGAGCATATTCTTAAATTAACTGATGTGAAACCTTTCAAGTGCCGTCCATACTTGCAACAGTAAGTACCACCGATAGTGCGGAATGCTGCGAGTGTATCGGTGGGCCGGGCCGGCGTCGCATACGGCAACGAGGCCTCGCCGCATAGTGCAGAGACAGATTGCGGCGAGGAGGCGGCAGTCCGCCGCACATACAAGAAATTAACAGAATTGGCCAATCTAAAATTATACATCGTTTCTTCGATGGACGTGGCAGAGACAGCCTCTGGCAAGGCAATCAAGATCTGCCTGGACTGTGCCGATGGGGCACGCAT
>NW_023144635.1:13540454-13561693 GCF_012932325.1 Thrips palmi
TTTTTTTTTATTTCGTAACGGTAAAGTGTCGTTTTGTAAGTTCCGTCATGGTCACCAACACCTATGAGACAACATTGCCATGCTGTTGTATATGACTCAGCCACATCAAAAGAAAACTGGCTATTTCACTCTCTTCCCTGACTTATTCTTCGCAAAATTACGGAAGGTGACCTTTGTATCATCACTTGTTGAACCCGAAACAGCCTATGGGAAAATGTCCACCGTGTGACCATGTGACCTATGCTGCTTTCACAACTGACGGTCTACTGGGGTTCCTTTTCGTTTTAGAACCGGCTTCGACCTGACTACCGCGGAGCCCAGGATGTCCGCGGTTCCCACACTGGACGAGCAAGACACGCTCGGGGCGGTCGGCCCCAACCCTGTGACCGAGTCGAAAATCAAACGTCCAGAGCACTGCAACAAGTGCGGGAGCCCGACGCACATGGCGCTCACTAATGGTAACTGTCACTGGTGCAACCAGAAGCGACCCAAGCGGCGAGCCGCGGTGTGCCCTCAGCCCACGGCCCCGGCGCACTAGCCTGTGGCGCCTCAACAACCAGCAGTGCAGCAACCGGCGGCACCCCTCCCTGCAGCACCGCAACAACAGCAGGAAAACCAGCCCGCCGCCCAGGTACTGCACCAGGTGAATGTGGTGAACTACCATCAACACCATCATCACAAGCGCACGGGCAGGCCCAGAATACAATGCGCCCTCTGCGGCAGGAGACACACCTGTGCCTACTGCCCCAACATCTAGGACAGTACGGAAGTGTGATCGGCTTCGCCTGTGTGGTGCTTTCTTTCCTGGTGAAGAAAAGCTGCACACTCATCGACTGGAGTGCGGTTAGTGAGATTTACGTGTGTTTCTTGTGTGTGAGAAAAGTGTCGTGGTTGTCTAGTCTGATTGGCTCGTTTGGTTGTCAGATCGCGCCTACCCTTACCGGCGCCCTGTTGGCGGGTCGCAGGTTAGCGCCGCGGATTCCCCGCGCCGGATTCTGGGCAAAGGGCAGAGCCCTGTCGCCAACGCGCCCTCGACCGTTTGGAGCACGGAGGGCCCTGATGGTGATTTGTCGGCGGTGGGAGCCGGCGCGACTTCCTCCACTACGCTGCGGCTTGTACGGCGGCCCGTGGCCGCGGCGGGCAGCGAGGTGGAAGCCGCTTGTGATGACACTGTGCGTGTCATCAACATCACCACCACCGTGCCCAAACGGCGGAAGAGGCCTCGCCGCCCGTTGTCCCCTCCGCGGAAGCGCCCGGTCCTTGATGAGGCGTGGCTGGCGGCGTACAGGCCGGCTGGCTTGGAGCGCATCTCGCCGGCTCAACCTGTAAGCCCCTGTTGAGATCGTCGAGTCGGGCATGGGCAGCAAGGACGAGGCCGACTTGTGCTTCTCACAGCTGCTGCCCGCGCCCGCCCCGGACGGTCCCGGGGGAAGCTCCAGTCTGTCCGATGCTTTGGACATCCTGTACGCAGGCCAGCCCTGCTTGCCGCCGGCGAACACGCTATTGCCTATCGAGGTCCCCGTGCCCGCGGCGGAGGAGGCCCATTCCTTGGCCAAGTCGCCCCCGCGCCCTGAACCCGCCTCTCTCTCTTTACGTGAATTGCTGGAACCAGCCCCTGCTGTCCCGAGCGGGGGTCCCGCAACTTTAAGTTATCCGCTTACCGGACCCGCGGAACTCGGACGGCAGTCTCCCTTGGCCATCATGGCCGAGCCCATGGGGCCTTGGGTGTCTCAGATCACCCAGGTGGTCACGGTCCCCACCTTGCCGTCCGAGCTACGCCGAGACGGCGGGCCGTGGCTGCTGGACTGGCCGGGCCGTCGGAAACCCGACGGTCATCTCTCGCCTTTGACGGCGTCGGAGGCCGTTGTTCTGTCTCTTGTGCAGAATTTAGAATCTGGGTACACGCGCCTGGCCGACGCGTGCACCGCCGCGGCCTTGCCTTTGCCTCGGGGCATTGTCCGTTTTTATTAAATTGATTTTCATAGAATCTGTTGTTTGTAAATATAGGTTGTAATTAGTAAAATTAAGTTTTCGAAATAGTTTATTGGGAGAGAGAGAGAGAGAGGGGGGGGGGGGGGGACTGTTGCGCCGCGAGCGCGGCCGTCCGGCCCGCGTGGCTCGCGGCCCGTGGAACTCGGACGTGCGGCAGACCAAGCTGGCGACTGCAGGGCAGGGGGGGTGGGGTGCCTGCCCTTTTTTTGTTTTGCGGCGTTTTATGTCCGTTTTCGGGACTTGGGCCCCAAGTTCCCAGTCCCGCAGCCGGCAGTCGCTGTCGCTCCACCATGGCGCCTACCCGCAAGACGTGTACTTGGTGCCAACGGCGGCCGGCGCGCAGGGACTACGCGCGGCACCTCGAGCGCTGCCGCAGTAAGTAGAGTGCAAGTGTTGTGCCAAGTGTAGTGATTGATTGTGAGAATAACACGTAGTGTGGTTGTGTGCGCGCGCGGTCATTCCCCGCCGCCGCTGCGTGACGCGCGCGGCGGTTGTCTGTGTGTGTCGTCCTGAGTCGGTACCCCCACTCCGCGGCCGTGCCGCGGAGCTCCTTCACACTAAATGTTTATGTACAATTTTGTACGTGGTGATGCATAATTTTAAACTTGTGTGCCGTCGTGCATAAAATTGTGCGTGAATTTGCATAAATTTATGCATTTTCACGCATAATATTATGCAAATTCCCCGCATGCACAAAATCGTGCAAGTGGCACGTACAAAATTCTACATGAACATTTAGTGTGTTGATGCCGGATAATCCGATGCTCGCATCTCTCCGTGCTCCCCACGCGGCGGTGCGCGGCCGCGCTGCCGCCCAGCGCGGCCTGCGCGGCGCGGCGCAGCGCGGGACGGCTCGGAGTCAGCCCGCGGCCCCGCGGCGCGGCTTCGGCCGCGCGGTTTGCGCGGTCACGTCATGCAAGGAACGCGATGCGTGCATTTTTGCCTCTGCTATATTTTTTTTAGGCACGAAGTAGCCTTATAGTATACCCAGGATTCAGCCGGCCCGAGATTCGATTTGTGTGGCCCTTTATGCATTTCGGAAATTTTCTATACGATTTTAATGAGATTTTGCAGACTTGTAGAACTTTAAACGCTGATTCTGATGCTGAAATCTGATTAAAAATTTGGTGGCCAATTTTGAGAAATTTGCTGTCAAAATCGCCGTTTCCATGGCAAAACTCGACTCGTCAAAGGAAAAAAAAGGGAGTGGGGGGAGCCGAGCCGAGCCGGACCAATAGCGGAGCTTCTTTTTGGGGCTGTACAGCTTACTCCAAAAGCTGAAATAGCACGTTCGAAATGAAAAATTTCTTTGACTGCAGGTAGACAAGATGCAACAATAGAATTGGTGTCGTTTCGAACGTGGCCATTTGGATCGGCCGGCCGGCCAGTGACTTTTATGAGAGTGTCCCGCACCAATCCCGCACCGCTGCGTTGTTGTTTTTGTTGTTGTTTTGTTGAAAATTTTTGTTGCTCTTCAAATCGGAGTGAATTGAGCCATTTAACTGCGTACCTGTGCACATGCATCTGTGAATTATCTTTCCTTAATGTAGTTTAAGAGTCGCTTTAAGACTTTTAGTCTCTTTTTGAATAAGCTGGTCATGTAGCTGCTCCTTTTAGCCAGGTTTGATGGTACTTCTGATTCAGTTAGCACCATGATCACTTCGCTCCACCTCGCGACTTTCAGTGCTCATGTTCCTCGAACAAGACTCACCCGCGTTTCGAGACCATCCCTCTCGAGTTTATAAAGTTTGTCAAGCCAACCGTCGTGGTGTTGCTACGTTGTGAGAGAGAACTATTACACAGAATTGAAGAAAACATGACTAGAGGACCGTAGCCTTTTGAAACAAGCCAAACAATTCAACGTCAGCAACAATGGAGGGGCGGTTTTAATGCGCGACTATACTCGTGTTTTCAGCTTCGCGATTTTCGCAAGGGCGCAGACGCCGGCAAAATTGTTGCCAACCCGCGAAAATTAACTTACTGCCTTCTTTCTGCTACCAAAATTTTCATAATGATGGAATTCAAAGATGTTCCTCTGTCAGATCACTGTGGAATACATTAGCATTGGAATTTTTCGAATTTCCCGGCATTTTGATTTCTCTTTATTGCCAAGGTTAAATTTTGACGGGTGGCACATTGACCACATTGGTACCACTGCCGCCGTTCGTAGCCACCCTTGAGCCACCCCCTACCTTTTACATAACTTTTTTGCTTTCCCCACTCTCCTACCCAAATTGACTTCGTGACTCCTAGGATTTCTTGAAATCGTATTTTTTTTTTTTTTTTTTTTGAAGAAAGGGGAGAAAAAAAATAACAATTAAATGATTTAGAGGTGACAGTGCACGCTTGCGTTACCCTGTTTTATTGGTGCGGCACATTTCTAATTCAATTGTCTTATTTATAGGTTACATCAATGCTCAGATGAGCCGCAACTTAATATTAATGGCGTTCAATATTATCATGGAGGGGCGGGCCATGCCAGAGGCCCTCGTGCAAGACATGGGCCGGCTGGGCGCCCCTCCTGCGGCACTGCGGTGGTTCCGCCTGGGGCCGGACCGGGCCGCGCCCTGCCGGCCCAGGCGGAGGCGCCCCCCGCCTCGCCAGGAGGCACAGTGGCGCGAAACGCCAAAAAATGCGACATCGTGCGACTTAAAATAATTTTCCGATCTGTCTGCTTTTTTCACTGCGTATGGTCATTTTATGATGTTCTCTAGCAAAAGAAATGATTTCCTAGTAATAGCTGGGCATATAGAGCTAAAAATCGCGAAAAACATGAAAATATTGTACCAAAATCTGCCATTTTTTACACGTTTTTGCCCGTAAAACCGACCTTTTTTCGAACGGGCAACTTTTCTCAACAGATTCTGAAAGCCAAGGACAAGGCCTACAACTTTTGTTATGGTCGCAACGCTGTAGCGAGGTCGGCCATTCGACTTTTCAGGCCTCAAAGGTTTTTCTTTCGTAAATTTAATTGGAAAATTATTCCTATTTTGACAAATTTTGTTATTTTTGTGCCCCTGCGGTCCGTTTTACGTCCAAACCAGTATCAATCCATCCAATCAAGTTTATATGAACTGGAAATAGATGTAACGAGGCAACACAGACCTCAGGGGCACAAAAATAACAAAATTTGTCAAAATAGGAATAATTTTCCAATTAAATTTACGAAAGAAAAACCTTTGAGGCCAGAAAAGTCGAATGGCCGACCTCGCTACAGCGTTGCGACCATAACAAAAGTTGTAGGCCTTGTCCTTGGCTTTCAGAATCTGTTGAGAAAAGTTGCCCGTTTGCAAAAATGTCGCTTTTACAGGCAAAAAACGTGTAAAAAATGGCAGATTTTGGTACAATATTTTCATGTTTTTCGCGATTTTTAGCTCTATATGCCCAGCTATTACTTGGAAATCATTTCTTTTGCTAGAGAACATCATAAAATGACCATATGCAAAGAAAAAAGCAGACAGATCGGAAAATTATTTTAAATCGCGCGATGTCGCATTTTTGGCGTTTCGCGCCACTGTGAGAGGGCGCCCCATCACCTGGGCCCCCTGTACTTCACCCGGAGGTGCCCTTCTGCGAGGCGACTGATCCGGCCTTCGCCGACCCCGAGGAGGCCCGCTCCACGGGGGCATTTTCCCCCACGCCGTCGGAGGCGTCCGTGGGGCTTGATGCTGCCATTGATAGCTGCATCAAGGCCGCTATGGAGGACTCCTCCGAGGGCGAGGGTGACGCCCCCGAGGAGAAGGTGGACCCGGAGCTCGGCGCAAGTGCCGGAGTCGGGGAGCCTGGCGCCGCGGGCGGCAGCCTTGACAACATGCTGGCGAGGCTGTCGGCCCGGGGCGTCAGGGCTTACCGTGTGATAAATTTGTAATATATTTAGTTAATGGTTTAGGTTAGTTTTAATTTTTAATTAGTTTTCCTCACATTATGGTTGTCTGTAAATATTAGCGTGTAGGTGTACATTAGTGAATCGTGTAAATAGTGCAAATTAAACAGTATGTTTGTCAATTTGTAAATAAGAAGAGAGAAGAGACCTAAACTTTGTTGTAAAGTACTAACTCAAAAAAAAGAATTGTAGTAATAAACCTGTATATACGTTCATTGCCTGTCAATTGTCAATCCTTGAAAGTGCCTTTACTGTTATTTGCACGCAATCGTGCGAGTAGTCACAGCCGTCTGCTGGTGAATGAGAACATTGGAATCAAACGATTTAGAATTTTGCTCTGAAATATTTACCTTTAAAATATTTGCTTGCAATATTTACTCTCACTGAGCATTAACATTAATAAAAGATTAATGATGGCGCGTCCGCCTGTAAGTTTGAACAACACTACACTTCTAACTGCAGTTTAGAAAAGATTGACTCAAATCAGAAAGAAAAGTTCAAAGTGAACTGCTAAAGGATTAATTAATTTGTGGATCCAACCGAAATAGAATTTCTAATTCTTCATGATATTGAGACCTTTGACCTGTTAGTTTGGTCACAGTGTGTAGATTATACAAACATACAAATTTTGACAGAAGTGGGGTTATGTTCCCCTGAGAGAGAAAATTAAATTGACAGAGGTTCTGCATTCAGTTTTGCTGGTCTCTTAAAGCCAGGCTTGATATGAGCTACGTGCGTGAGGCGTTTCCACACTTTACCTGTCGGCAAGCGGAAACGTACAATATATAAAATACTAGAAACTTTCTTATGAATGATACCCAATCGGTATTGTTTTTGAAGTTTCTCTGGGTTGGCCAAAGATGCCTTCCTTTCAAACCAAACAAAGACTGGCTGTCCTTGTTGATATGACACATTTTTCCTGTTGGCGTCATATTTTTGTTTATAGACTGCCTGTGCCTGTGCTCTTTTTTCCGAAGCAAGTTTTCGGATATTTTCAAGAGCAGCTAACCTTCTAGTGAGTGACGTTGTCTGAGGGAGTAAAGTTTTATTGAGGAACGGTGTGTTAAGTGTTTTACCAAAAACGATTTCGTGGGCTGAGTAACCTGAAGCTAGTTGTGGTTGGTTATTCATGAAAAATTGAACATAAGGTATCAACAAATTCCACTGGCGTTTTCGCTTTGTCTTGTTATTTATAAGAAAACGCAGGCCAGAGATTAGCCTACGGATCATACTCTCAACCCGGCCTGCACTGAAATGTGCATGGCTAGGTGCCACAATTAAACCTATCGATAATTCTTTTAAAAATACAGCTAGTTCATTGCTTTTAGCTGGTCCACAGGAATCCATGTGCAATGTTTTGCAGACTCCATGCAATGCAAAGAATTTCTTTAAACCTTTTATTATTTCTGCTGTGCTGGGTTTCTTTGCTGGCATAAGGTGACAGTAATTACTGAACATGTCACAGATAACCAAGCAATGACTAAAACTATGTTTAAGGGTTATAATGTGAGTAAAATCTATAGCTAAATCACTAAACAAACTAGTACTTTGAAATGATTTTAGTTTACCGTATTTATGAGGACTGGCTTTAAAGTAGCCACATTCTACACAAGAAGACACATAAGCTTTAATGTCGGCAGACATGGATTGCCAGAAATAAAATTTCAGTATTGAAAGTTTCAGCACTTTTTCTCCAGCATGGAGAGCTAAGTCATGAAATTGATTTAATACATTAGGTATTAATATTTCTGGTATTACTATTCTGGTAGGGGCTGTATTTGTAACCAAGAGGCCATTTTTCAATCTATAGAGTGGAGTGTTATTTGAGAGAAGAGTATCCGGAAGTTTTGATTTTCTAAGAGACAAACAATTCATGATTGTTTGCAGTGCTGCATCATTTTGTTGCAGCAGTTTTATTTTATCTAGCGTCGGTATTTTTCCTTGTTCCATTTCACCCAATGGTTTAAACAAGGATCCTTCTTGGGAATCAAACTGAACCGGTTTTCTTTTCTCGCCTGGGCGCTCCAACACCGGGGTATCCACGCAGCGCGTGGCGATACCCCGCGCTGGCGAGTCACCGCTGGCTGGGCGCTCGCTCGGTTGCCTACCTAACCCTGGACTGGCTGCGCGCGCCTGACATGTGCTGCCCTCTGCCGCCGCCCCGCGAACCGCAGCGCGTGTAAGCCGTCGGCCGTCCGGCCTCCAGCCCTCCAGCCCGTTCACACGTCGGCTGTCGACCGCGCCGCGCCGCGACCACCGCGACTCCCGCGCCGCGCTCAGTTTCTGTATCATAGTCACTTGTATCATAGTCACTTGTATCATAGTACAATAAATGTAAATTTTGTATATAAACGTTTTCGTCTCGATCTTGATCACTGCATCACTGCGCACAGCGGGCAACGTAGGAGCCCAACAATACCTACAGGTATGCGGTCCAGTCTCGAGGGAGACGGACGTCGGTCTCAGGTACGTGAGACCCCCACCAGTGCCAGTACCTAACGTCGTGGATGATCCCGAGGGTGATCTCAATGAGGATCAACAGAGGGCGTTTGACAAGATTGTCACTGCGGGAGAGGACCCTAATTTTTATGGTGAAAAATGGTTTTACGTCAATGGATGTGCCGGTGCCGGAAAGACGTTTTTGTACAGGAAGATCGAAAAGAACTTCCGGGACCAAGGCAAATCGGTCTTTTTCACGGCCTACAGTGCAGCTGCGGCGCAGGTTCTTCACGGGGCGAGGACTTGCCACAGTGGGTTTGGAATACCCATCAATCTACCGGAGGACGGTTCCGAAACGACGTCAAGTATAAGAATGCAGAGCACTATGGCAGATGAGATCAGAAAGGCGTCCGTCATTTTCATTGACGAGGTCTCCATGATGAAATCACACGGTAAAAGCGGAACCTGGTTTTTCCAGGAGGCTGATGGTGAAGGCATAGGCGATTTCCAGGAGGTTCCTGGGAAAACCAGGACAGCTTTCACCGTGCATGGCATATCTCTATCATCGACAATCTTCTCAAGGTAAGAGTGTTTCAAATGGCTCGGTTATGCCAGATGCATGTTGCTTGGTAGCCTTCTGAATGTAATTGTGGAGTGTCCTTTCGTTTTGCAGCACTAGATCTGCTGGGCGCAGTGCCACGGCCCGCCGCACAGCAGGACACCGGCAGCAACGTCCGTGAAGGTGATTTTCTGGGCGTGCAGGAGCTGCACCCACCCACCCACAACCACCGCGCCCTTGCCGTCGCCGCAGGTGCGGAGAGTGAAAGTGATTTAGACAGTTTTGATAGCTGGGATTGGAACAATGTGGTGTCGAGTGATGAACAGGACGTGCTCGGGGCGGTCGGCCCCAAACCAGTGCAGGAGCACGAGACCAAGATTAAGCGCCCGGACTACTGCAACAGGTGCGGGTGCCCGACCCATATGCCGCTTGTCAAAGGTAATTGTCACTGGTGCCACCAGAGACAACCCAAGCGGCGAGCCCCGCCTCCGCCCCGCCTCCCTCCCTCCCTGCACGGGTCTGTGAGTTCACTACCAAAACAGAGCCGGTGCGTGCACCGCGTGTGTGTACTGCGCGTCGCGTGCGGCAGAGGTCCTCGCCCGGACTCGCGCAGTGACCAACCCGTGTGTGATAGTGACTAGTGAAGTGTAGTGTTGTGCAGTGCGATTGTGAACCTGTTGGATTTGTGAACAATTAGGATGGCCCGTTTCCAATACTCGGTGACCATCCTACAGTCACACCCCTACCTGCGGGGGAAGTATTATGTGCATCCCTCGTGCGCGCACTGGCTCGCCGAGCTTACGGACTTTGACCAGGTCAAGTCTATTAACGGCGTGTTCCGCGGGTACCTGCACGAGTTCCGCATGCGGAAGAACTGTGACATTTGTGCTTTGCCAGTGTTCTGGGGGATCCCGGACACCGACCCCGTGCCGCTGTGCACCGAGTTTTGCCCACGAGTCGCCCCGCGCCCATCGGAGGGTCCGGCTCAGCGGTTCATCAGCACGGCGCGCAGACAATTTCTGGGGGACATACCCTATATCTCTGAATTCACTGTAATATTATTTGTCTTTTTGTTGCAGATGAGCCTCTTCGCTGCCTTTAACGGTGTGGCAGCAGCAGCTGCAGTACGGCGGCAATACCGCCGCGTCACGGAATTGCCGTCTTTGACATTATATGTGGTGGCGTCGATGGAGCCGGCGCACAGTGGGATGAAACGGGGAAAAGGCGATGAGAAGTGACTTTTTGAAAATTCAACGGTGGCGTCGCACAAACTGTCATATGTTCATAAGAAAGGTCTGTTCTAACCAGAATAATATTTTTTTTCGGACCTATGTTACGCTTGCGAACCTGTGGAAAGCGCCAAACTTGGCACATTTTCAGCTTTTCGTTGGTACAATTTAGTGCACGTACATTTTCTCTTCTGGGGGCCGTTTCCTTCTAGATACATATATAGTTTCATATGTTTTTGGAAAGCTGACAACCCGGGGAAACATGTTAGCATGATATTTTGTCTCTCTGATTGATTGGGCAAAAGTATAACACTGTTGTTAGAGTTGCAAAATCGGCGTTTCCTTTATTTTTACGTTGAGATAAGTTAAATTGTGAACATTTGTGAAGCGTTCCGTGAGTTGTCCGTGATAGTGAAGTGACCCTTCTTTGACGCTTATACCACCAAACGTGGCACCTCGTGGCACTTTTCGAGAAAAACGCCGTCAAATGAGCGATGTTGGCCAATTTTCGTTTTTGGCGCAGTGTGTGGTACTACCGCGCTGCAGCAGCGGCACATCACATCGTGTCGCGCACCTGCACGCTCCTCCCCAACACCACCGTGTGAAGACGTGTCCCAAGACGAGGTCTTCAGGAGGCCGACGTGCTGGTGCTGTCCGAAACCTGACTGCGTCCCGACCATCACATCACATCGACCTGGCCCGGAGTCGCCGTGTTCTCCAGGCTGACGCTCCGCCAGGCGCTGTCTGTCACCAGGCCTAGTCTCGCGCCCTGCCATGGCGTACGCAACGGAGACGCTCTCTCTTTCAGCCTCCCAGCAGGACAAGTTCGCCGTCACGGAGAACGACATGCTGCGGCACGTGGCCGGCTCACTTAAAACGAGTCCCGCGGCCTCTGGGGCTGAAGGCATACGACTGCGTCCACCGGCCGGCCCTGTACACACGGGTCCGGTACACGTGCCCGGGGCCCCGGTCGGCGCGGAGGACGCACCCGTGTGGCCGCTGCCAAGACTGCCTTAGACGGCACGAACAACAGGACGAAGAGCGCGAGGACTCGCGGCGGGACCGAGGCTCGCCGTCCCCCGCGCGGTCCGCGTCCCCCGGCGGCGGGCGCGACTGCGTCCGCAGCAGAACATCCTCGACCGGTGAGTCGGACCGAGGGTCGTACCGGTCCTCCTCGTCGGGATCGCAAGGCGAAAGGCCGGGTTCAGCGGACTCTCGCGGGTCCGAAACGTCCGTAACGACCGTTCACCGCGGCCACAGACAGTAAGGTGATGTCATATAAAATGAATTAAGTAACAGCTTTAGAGTGTAGGACAAAATTACTATGCATGCGTAATTTACTAACCATACGTTAAGGCTTACTAATACTCAAGTTCTGTAATTTTAAGTATCATAACCGTACGACCGGGCAGGTCACTAGAAATGAAGTACTCCTAGCACATGTAAGTGTTGTTTCATTGGCATTTAGGTAATTTTTAGATTTAAGTGCATGTCCGTAGTTTGTAGGATAGGCTGGCCAGGTTTTGTTAAAGTTTCCCTGCGTCCCTTGCTAGAATTAGAGCCCATCAGTGTGTTTCGTAGTTTGTAGGATAAGCTGGCCAGGTTTTGTTAAAGTTTCCCTGCGCCCTTCGCTAGAATTAGAGCTTATCAGCACTGGTAAAACTAAAGCGTAACTCTATGCTTGAGTCAAGCATAAAGTTACGCTTGAAGACGTTACGCTTGAAATCAAGCATACTCTGGAAATTCCCCCATGCATTAAGATAGGGGAAATCTTGGCGGATGAGCCAGTTACGCTTGATTTCAAGCGTAAACTGATTACGCTTGAAAACAGTGGGTAATACTACGCTTTAGTTTTACCAGTGAGTGTGCTTCGTAGTTTGTAGGACAGCCGGCACGGGTTTTGTTAAAGTTTCCCTGCGCCCTTCGCTAGAATTAGAGCTTATCAGTGTGCTTCGTAGTTTGTAGGACAGCCGGCACGGGTTTTGTTAAAGTTTCCCTGTGCCCTTAGCTAGAATTAGGGCTTGTCACCTATATTATAGTCAACCATGTCGCGGACGCGGAGCAGACAATGAAGGCGCGCGCCGTGGACAGTCTATCACGACGCCGAGCACACCGGCAGCCACCAGTTCGTACTTCATTCATCGGCCCAAGTGAATGGGAGTGTTAGTCTCCAGACCGCGTCTTGTGGTCATGAATGTTGTTGAGCCATCAGTTGTTTCATGGAGAGAGAAAGTGGAGAGAAAGTGGTAACCTACTGTCATCAAACTGTCACTGTCAATTGTGGTGTGCATATCTGCTGGTTTGCTCACCAATTAATTGTGGAATCTGATTCAGAGGACCTGCCTGAAACGACTACGCAAAGGAAATAACCACCGAAGAGTTTTCAACATACGCTGCTGGCGAAACAAGAAGAAAAGGAGAGTCACCGCGAAGACGGCGGCCTTGAGATCTTGCAGCAAATGTCTGGACCGGAAGTCGAACAAACGCAAAAACCGAAACCACTTCTGAGCACGTGCTGACGCCCCTCGAGAGCATCCAGTGGCACCACCCCACTGTGACGGCCGCCGCCCAGGGCACTCACGGCCAGGTGCACGTGTCAAGCGTGCATGGCGCCTTTCCCAGCCCTCTGCAGGGGCCGTCCAGGCTCCACGCGGCGTGGTCTCCGCCCACCGCCGCCGCCTCACTCGCGCAGTCGCCCAGTCCGAGGCCCGCCCATCTCAGCACTCCTCTGCCGCTGCGTGGCCGCAAGCGTTTGCGGGGGCGGCCGGCGGCCACAACCCATCAACCTTCTTCCCTCGGTGAACCCATGGACACTTGCGACGGCGCGCGGTCAGCCCTAGACACTGTGACGCCGCGAAACAGCAGTCCGGGTATCCAACTGCTAGCGCACTTCCTCCGGACGGAGGGCGTGTGGCAGTTGGCGCCGCAGTCGGCCAGGGAGCACCACCCAACGGACAGCGTCGCGGCCTCCGTGGCTCAAGGGCCGCCACCCGCCGTCCCACTGGATCCGAGCGACTTCCGCCGACGGCGTCGCACACGGCAAAACCAACGTCCGGGTTTCCCAGGAGCACCCTGGAAAAACAGGGCATTTTTCCAGGGTGCGCCTGGGAAACCCGGACGTTGGTTTTGCCGTGCAGTTCCGTCGCCCCGCCTCCACCGTACGACGCGTTCTGTCCCACCTCGGTGCCGTCCCTGGAGACGGCCACAGCGCAGGGCCTGGGCCGGGTCAGATACACCTGCCCTGGGCCCCGGTCAGCAAAAAGGACCCACCCGTGCGGCCGGTGCCCCGAGTGCATGCGCCGCCCACGAGGAGCAATCCGAGGACCATGAGGACTCGCGGAGCCGCGGCTCGCCGCCACCCGCGCGGTCCGCGTTCACCGGTGGTGGACGCGACAGCGCGCTCAGCAGAGCCTCATCGCCGGGTGAGTCGTATCACGGATCATCTAGATCCTCCTCGTCTGGGTCACAGACAGCGAGAGAGGAGCAGGAACGCGAGAGGCCGGGCTCAGCCGAATCTCATGAGTCTGAGACTTCAGTGGCTACTCGCCCATCGACGTCGGGGAGCTGCCTGACCCGAGGCCGCTCCCACTCCCCCTCCCGGCGGATTGGATCCCCATCAAGATGGGTGAGTGGGTGGTGAAGGTCCTTGCCCGTCGAGGACGTCTCGTGCGCCGGCGATGTGCTACTGTGATGGTGCAGTGACCGTGGTGTGTGTGTGTTTTTTTTTGTTGTCGTGAAGAAAAGTGCGTGTCTGACTGTTTTGGGAACATTCCGAGATTAATTTAGGTGTCTCCTTTTTAGTGTATTGTATTACTCATGCTATTAATCCCCTCGTCCCTTCATTTAACCTTTTTTCATGTTTATCTGTGCCATCAAGGTGGTGAGTAAGTTATTCTGTGCCAAGTTCCATACCATTGCGTCCGTCTATTCGTTCAAAATTCAGTTCCCCCCTTTGTTCTTGTTGATTAGAATAAAATCTACCGTTCCCAGTGTGCCGTCGAGTTGTTTGCAAGTTCTATATCTGTTTATCTGGTTAGTATTTGAGTTAGTCTGTAAGTTATTCCGTGCCAAATATTTATGCCGTCGCGTCCATCTTTTCTGAAAATTTTAGTCCCCCGTTTCTCTTCGGTGTGCCGTCAAGTTGTTTGCAAATTTCACCTCATTCTGAAAATTACTCTTTTTACAACTTTTTACTGAAAATGAAAACCTGTCTCGTTCCGTTACTCCAGTGTCGTCCTTCACCTATCCTTGCCCAACGTGCTAGTAGTCAAACACCTCACAGTATGATAGAAAAAGAAAAAAAATTAAAAAAGGAAACAGTCCCAATGAAAGAAGAGTCAGGGGTGACTCGGACTTAGCATTTAAATTTGTAATTGTACAAGAGTATTGAAAGAAAAATAAAATTACTTGTACATGAATTATTTTTATTATTTTCAGCAACATATGTTAATATTCATAAAACATCTTAATTTTCGAAACAAAAATGAATGAAAGTCAGTCTAGCTAATCGACAATAACTTCTTTTACAGAACCCCTATTTCACTTTCTCCAAAACCCATCAAACACATGTCATCTGTCTTCTTCACGTATTCTCACTCTGCATTTTTTTACATCTGTCTGGGCAAGGAGGTTTTATTTCTCTGGACTTTCTCTCAACTTTTCTTGGAGTCACACGAGCTTTGCCAGCATATAGAGCCTTCTTGGCCGTATAGGTTATGAGGCTACTCTAAAGAAGTTCACGTCTAGATGCGAGGTAACTTTTGTATGTGCACTCACCATTTGTCTTGAAGGAAACTTTTTTTCTTCAAAATGATTCAATGAATAGACCGAAGTGTTTGGACTTTGAGTTTTTATTATTAAAGTGAAAGAAAGATTGACCACTTCACATATTGTCTGCGAGGACCCCCAGCAGCAGCGTCCCGCACGACACCTTGCCGCAATACCATAACTTCGTTCTCAGGAATGTTATGTACCAGCCAGGTGTGGTCTGGTGACAAATATAGCACTCATCCAGCACATACTCCTGAAAAGAATACACAAAAAAGATGGAAATCATCGGAATGAATGACTGCAAGTGCAGTTTTACGCAGCTAGGTTACTGTGAAAATGAAAGGGAAAGGACGCTATGAACGCACCCAGTTCTGTGGTGGTTTTTCTTGTGGTTTTCCAGATGGTGTTCTCTGCATGTCGAAAACTGAATGGGGCCTGGCGCGATCAAGAATCGATGCAACATACGCCTGCGTGCGTGACCGTCAACAAGAATCGCCACTTACACGAGAGTTGTCGCACGCATACCGACCAGTATGGCATTCCCTCCGACCTGGACTCGTGCGTATGGGAAATGACCTCATCCTCTACTTATGAGAAATTGCTCATACAACAACACCCCTCCGCAATCTCTCGAGTATAGTAACAGTAGTTGACGAATGGATACATGGAAAAACGAGTGCAAATCATCGTAACTCGTTCTTTAAGTGTCATGCGAGAAGCCTGCCGCGAGTTAGAGAAAGACCTAGAGAGTTTCTGACATCAGCAGGAATAGAAACAACCACATCTCCTACATAAGCAAAGAAAATGGAATTTATTTGGTGCAAATCACCGCAGAACACAAAACACAGAAAAGAACACAAATATTATTGGTGGGGCAATGCCCAAAGAAAATACTATGGCTCAAACGAAAGCCCTGTCCTTTCTCTGGGGGGGGGGGGGCACGCTTCGAATGGGGACGATCGGTCGAGGCATTTGGGCTAGAGGGCCGTCGCAGTGCCGCGAGACGGTTATCCTCGGCCGATCCCAAGCACAAGTTTGGACGTTCCTTGAGGGCATATTTCTGGCCGGAGCGCCCTTAATATTCACTTGTTGCCGCGCTTTGTGGAAGTGTATATCTTGCTACAATTCTTCAACACTCCTGGGATTCGCTCGAGGACTTTAAGTGACGTGCAAAAAGCCTCCGTACCCTCGGTCAAAGTGGCCGAGCGTACCGGAATGATCTGGATCCCCCCTTGCACGCCCGTGGCGGCGCGCCGTGGCGGCTGCCGCCCCCACTACGGCGTCCGCTTGCGTCCCTTCGTCCACCCCCTTCCCTACCCGCCGCACCCTCTCCCCTCGCCTTGGGAGTTATCTCTCGCCTGTCGCTAGCGGTCGGCGCTCCCTTTAGTCCGGCGGGACGAGAGCACCGAATTGTGCTTTTCTGCGGCTGCTCAATCTGCCCTTAATCGCACTACCAATTTTTGACCCTGTGGAAGATTCTGAGGCTGGTCATTCTGCCCGAGACGTCCCCGAGAAGACCACCACCATGGTGAGGGACTTCTCCTTCTCGTCCGTCGCGGAGTGCCGCTTCCTGCGGCGCGCCTCTCGTGTGGAAATGCCTCATGGTTCTGTTTCTTTTATTGCAGTCGGACCGTTCACACCGCGCCTTGCCGGCCCAGGAGGAGCCAGCCCCTGCCTCGCCAGGAGGGCGCCCTGTCACCTGGGCCCCCCATTCTTCAACCCGAGGCGCCCTTCTGTGAAGAGACCGTTCCGGCCTGCGCCGCCACCGAGGAGGCCCCCTCCACGGGGGCAGTTGCCCCTCGTTGCCCCCGGCGTCCTCCGGCCTTGATGCTGCCATTGAGAGCTGCATCAAGGCCGCCATGGAGGACTCCTCCGAGGACGAGGGTGACGCCCCCGAGGAGAAGGTCGACCCGGAGGTCGGCGCAAGTGCCGGAGCCGGTGAGCCCGGCGCCGTAGGCGGCAGCCTCGACAGCATGCTGGCGAGGCTGTCGGCCCGGGGTGTCAGGGCTTACCGTGTGATAAATTTGTAATATATTTAGTTAATGATTTAGGTTAGTTTTAATTTAATTATTTTTTCCTCACATTATGGTTGTCTGTAAATATTAGCTTGTAAGTGTACAGCTTGTTTGTATATATTGTAAATAGTACCCTGAATTAGTATATTTATCTACTGTAAAAAGGAAGAGAGAAGAGACTAATCATTGTTGTTTTGTTGTAAAGTACTAACCTAAAAAAAATAATAGTAATAAACCTGTATACACGTTCATCTTTTGTCAATTGTCAATCCTTGAAAGTGCCTTTACCGTTATTTGCACGCAATCGTGCGAGGAGTAACAGCTGTCTGCTGTTGAATGAAAACATTCAGAATCACACGATTAAAGGATTTTATCTTTGCAATATTGAAATATTTACCTCAGAGACAGTCATTCTTTATACAGTAACGTTAACAAATATTTTTATTTATTTATTGATGGCGCGTCCGCTTGTAAGTTTGAACAACACTACACTTCTAACTGCAGTTCGGTGGTTCATTGGTAGAATGCTCGCCTGCCCCGCGGGCGGCCCGGGTTCGATTCCCGGCCGATGCACCAATGTTTTGCTTCGGAACTTCGATAGTGACAGACTACTCAGTAAGTCAAGAACATGAGTTTATTGTGAGACGGTCCTAACGCCTAACACTGGCTGCTACAGGTTTGTTGGTCGAGACTCACCCTTCACCCAGCGCGGTCCTCGGAGCGACTGACTCTCTGGAGGACTGTCCTCCGTATTTATGCAATGGATTATTGGAAGAGTGGGGGGTAACCAGATATGTCCAGCTCATGGCCGGCTAGGGTACCTATGCTCATCGTGCCATGGCGTGCCACGGCTTGGCATGGCGTGCCATAAGTCACGCGCGGCTGTGGAATGTGGGGCTTTCCGAGAATCCACATGCGTGAGCTTGTATGAGTGGAATTGCACTCCGCTCAAGGGAAGGCACGTAATGCGCCTAAATCCTGACCATTATTATCTTGTGCCTTGCCTATCAGCGAGGCGCAACAGACCCCGAGACCTCCGCGACGCCGAGCGGTCGGGTCACTCTGAGTCCAGCGGTAGCAGCGACAAGTCGCCCTCTGCTCTCACTCGTCCCGCGTCGCGTCGCTCCGACCGACGCCTCCGCACTTGCGATTGTACTTGCCTTGTTGTCTGTACTGAATAAACCCAGTGTTTAACCTAGCCATACCTCCTACTCTCTCTTCGGATTCCTCCCTAAAACCCGCACCCTCACAATATCTCCGGAAGTTTTCGTCCGATCCGACTGAGATTTTGCAGAAAATTCTTTCTTGGGGGGTACTATAAGTGACCCAAATTGCATCAAAATCGGAGATGGTCACCTACGAAAGTGGCCCCGTAGGCATCGAATGCCCCAAAAGAAGGTCCACCTCGTAAGAGTCGAGGTACTGACAGGCAGAATGACTGGCCAGAAAGTTATTCTGCCCAGGCTTAGGACGACGGATGCGAAAGAGTTCCCCGAGCAGACACTGATTCGAACGCACACACTAAACTTCTTACGGATACATCCTATCTGTACTACGGACATTTTTGTGCAATTGCAATTACGGATAGATAATACAGATAGGATGTATCCGTAAGAAGTTTAGTGTCCAGTTCCCACTGAGACCTGGATACTGCATAACCATCCACAGGTCGCAAGCCAGAACACTGTCCAGGTGCGGTTTGTATCTAAAGACCCCCGTCGGTCACGGAATGCTATACACAGCAGTAAGCAGGGTCGGGCGAAGAGAAGATATAATTTTCCTGATAGAGGACGGTGCCTTCCAAGGCGCTGAAAATCGCGAAGGAAGAGTTCACTCTACAAAAAATGTCCTGTCAACGCCGTTAATTTATTACCAATGTTTGCTGTTATGCAATTCACGGCGTTTCACCGGTAAAACTGAAGCGTAGTTGTATGCTTGATTCAAGCATACAACTACGCTTGAAGACTTTATGCTTGACGTCAAGCGTAGAGAAGAAATTCTCCCATGCATTTAGATAGGCGGGAGAGGGGCAAAATGGAGAACTATGCTTGAAGCCAAGCGTAGTTCTACTACGCTTGAAGAAAGGCGTAAAACTACGCTTGAGTTCTACCAGTGTTGCTGTGAACTAGTTCACGGCGTTCACTGTGATCTCGGTTACAGTGTTCACTGTGATCTGGCCACAGTAAACGCCGTGAATTGGAGCCTGATTTGCAGTACTTCTGTGCTTAGCGGCGTCAAACTCACAGTGTTTACTGGGGACCAGATCTCAGTGAACACCGCGAACAAGATCACAGTGAATCCCGTGAGCAGATCACAGTTAACGCTGTGAATTGACCTACAGTGAAAACTGGTAATAAATTAACGGCATTTACAGGACATTTTTGGTAGAGTGATTGGGGCGACCACAGACTACATCACGAGTAACGTCGTGAACCGTACCGTTTTAGATATGGTTGAAAACTCCAATGTACAGCCAAATGAAAACAATGGTGGTGGCGACCGAAATTGAGAGAAAGATGTTTGCGCACAGCACAATTTCATTTCAACAGGTGAGCACTTTCTAGGGTCAATAAGTACTGTTACTTTTTTCTGAATTTTATAATGACTTGCAATTGATGCTGCCAGGACCCTGCAGGGAAAACTGAAGAGATTCGACGAAAAAAAGAACGCAACAAAAAGGCATTTACGGGATTCGGTGGCTTGGTCGGTATTGGGGATTGTCACATGATATTATGAGAACAAATTGTAACTGAAGTGTCTATTTTCACCTCAACTATGTATAAAGACTAATTGTAGTGATGTTACTCATTCATTAGCTGATTAAGCTAATTTTCTAACAATGTACCATATTCGAATTACATATACCTGTAGAAAACATGTGTTTCCTTTCATAAACCTTAAACATTCTCTAACTGAACACAAAACATTTTTCAATGGGGGGGGGGGAAACTGTAGGGAAGAGAGTGGCCGGGTACAGAAGGGGCAATTGCCCCCTACCTTTCATATTCCATTTTATCTGATTTCAGCTCATTTTCACTGAACCACGTTGAAGATGGAGCTGGACTTGAATGCAGAATTTGAAGAATGTATAGTCATCAGCGATGACGACAGCGCCTCCGCTGAAGAAGCGGAGAGCGTTTCCGCTGATGAAGCGGAACATAATATGTCATTTGAAGGTGACCGGGACTTGCCGATAATGGCGGAGGCCCTCTGCCTGATGGATCTGACAAGTACTTGCTTCATCGAGGACGTCAATAGGGCATTCCGAAGGGCGGCCCTAAAGTTCCATCCAGGTAAAGGAAGGTCACGTATTAAGCAAGAAAGCTTCTGGAGCAAGTTGATGACGAATTCTTATTATTTTTGCTTCTCTTTCAGACAAGTAGTCCGGCGATGACACCCAGATGAAAATCATAACAGGCGGAAGGGACATCATTCTCAATTTTTTTGAGAAATTACCGCTTGTTGAGAAATGGACTACGATTCGTGGTCCCATGTCAGGACGAGAGCAAGAGGAGAAAATTAACAGCGTTGATGCTAATGAGGAGGACCAGGAGGAGGAGGGAGACAAGAAAAGAAAGAAGAGAAAGTCTACCTATACATGCAACAGTTGCGGCAGGGAGTGCCGCGATAAAAGGGCACTCTACAAACATGAGAAGAACCACAGGGAGGCGGAAAGGTTCAAATGCCGAATGTGTGGCCAAAGGTTTGCCAGAAAGGCAAATCTACAACGTCATGAAGAGTTTCACATCTGTACAACACGGTTCAAATGCAGAGTTTGCAAACAAAAATTCACCCAAAAGTCCGACATGAAAAGGCACCAGGCCGTCCACACAGGCCGTGCCGAATTTTAATGTTCCGTCTGTTTCTCGCGATTTGCCTACAAGACAAATCTAGCTGGACACATCAAAAACTTCCATTAAATGTTTCCTTTCGGATTATAGAAAATTTCTATTGCAATATGCAAGGAGGATGATTTGTGTGCACAAAGTGTGATGTCGGATTCCATTTCGTCATCACGTTTTGTTCATAGACCTCATCCTCAAGGTCTGCGTAGGAATTCTCCCTCCACGTGGGGCAGACCGGGCAACGGATGAAACCCACATCCGGCTAAAGAGTGCCACAACTTCCTCTGTATCTGTCATTACCACTTATTTTACTTCCATCACGAAGGCTTCGGAAACTGTTCATTATTTCAAAAAATAAATGTGAGATTCTTTAAGGTTCTTTTCATTTGAAACCATGACGTTTTCCAGCCTCTCCCAAGCTGAGTTTGAAATGTAAATGGCCAGCAAAGTCCAATACTCACCCTCCAAGCGGGGCTGGCCGGGCCCCCACGGTTTGGGAGCGAAGGA
>NW_023144635.1:13562193-13616356 GCF_012932325.1 Thrips palmi
TACGGACAAAACCGTACGTACGACCAAGACCACACCCGCACATGGATCCAGGCTTCCCGGCGACGCCACGCCTGCCTCGGGCCTCCAGGAGGGACCCGGGAACGCCGTGACCACGCGACGGGGAACGCCAGACTGACACAAGCAGCGTGGTAGGTCAAATCGTACCACTATGTTCCAGGATGGAGCTCTGACGGCGTTTTTACTACGACAGACTTTCGCCCAGTATAAAGCATATGACTGCGAAGGACCAGCAACGCAAATTGCTCGCATTGCTCTAGACGAGATCGGACTGTGCGCAAATAAAACGGTTGGACCTCCAGAAATCAAACAAGTTCAGGTTATTCTGAACCCAGAATGGTCCATGGCCCACGTCTGGACTTGTTCGTTCGAATATGAATACGTTGCCGCCCATTGCGGCATGCATTCCCTGTTAGCAATAAAATGATCACGCTTAATTAATTCAATCACGAGGCCCGAGGCACAGGACGACATCTTGGACGCATAAATTTGGGAAGGGGAGGGCGAGGAGTCACCGCGGCCCAGTCATCCTTGCTGCCGAGCAAGTGTGATCATGCGGTATCACTGTTTTTCTTGGAACCATAACGACATCCGGCCCGCTGCTGCGCGGCAGAGCCACCGCGGGAAATTTTGGACCGCCCTCCCCCTCGCTTCACCCCCGAAGCGTTAGATATAAGCCCCTGCACAGCGACAGAGCGTCACCTCTCTCCGGCGCCCCGAGCAGCTCACTTCGTGACTCCCCGGGACCCTCTCTGTGTGAATGTGTGGCAGTGTAGTGGTGCGATTGGCCATCTTGGCCTTGGTGTGTTCGACCATCATTATTGTAACCAGTACTTTGGGGTTGCCTCAGGTGTTGACGGATGCTCTTAGAGATCTGTTGAGGCAGCATTCCAAACCAGTCTAAATTGTGTGAGCCCTTTAAACCTTTGGTATTGTGTCAGAAGCCAAGATGGGTGAGTAAGGGTTAATTTATTTATGTACTTGTAAATATTTTTGCCTTTAGGTGACGGAGATACCTTGTCACATGCTATCGAAGAACTAGAGCGCACCCTTGATGAAATCAACACAGAGAGTGACTCTTAACAAAATGATGCATCAGCGCAGCGCCAACAATGAAGAAAAGAGATAAAGAAGTCGGTAAAACATACAACTCGAAAGATGACGCAGATCCTACATTTAAGGTACCAAAGAGCAAACGAAGAAAAGCTTGTGTTCGGGCTAAGATGTCATACGACAAGTCAGAAGGACCTTTTTAATCCCTCAAGAAATATGGTCAGTGGCATGGAACACTGAGAAATCCACATTCAAAAGCAAAAGAAAGTGGGCAGTGTTATTGAAGTCGTATGTCGAAGCTCTTAAACCATTCTGCCTTATAAACCTTAAGAGTTCAGGAGAACTGCACCGTGACTGTCATGGTAATTTGAGGTTGAGGGCTCACTGTTACTGTCGGACGGGTGCATGCAAACACTACGCCCTTCATTGGGAGCCTGTAAAGAAAGGTGACATCACTGTGACCTGTGTGTGTGTGTGTTCAGAAAGAGCGGGGAGAATCTGAGTCCACCACCGGGCCGGTCCACCACCTCGGGGCAGAAGGCGGCATACATGACATGAGCCCCGTCCCGTTTGAGCCCCGACCTGCAGCAGGTCTAGAACCTCCTCACGCAGCCGAGACTCGAGCCGCCATGCCAGGCCGCCGTCCAGGTGCACGTCAACCTGGACGTGGACCAGCCTGGCCTCCAGCCCAACGATCTCCGACACAGGCTAACCGGCAAGCCAACAGCAGCGACGAGCATGGGCACGCAGCGCAAAAAGCGGCGACATTCAGGCAAAACTCGCTGCAACCTGTGCCGAAAGCGTGGCCACCAGACAAGCCAGTGCCCCGGCTGGGACGGAGATGGCATGCTCCTCGACGTGTTTGAGGCGATAGAAGAGCAGCCGTCCGTCCAGGACGCTGTAAACAAAACCCCTCAGAAACCCCACAGAAATTAGGGAAAGGGAGTTGTCCATCCATCTGTGGTACAAGGTACGTTTAAAAACCCCTTGATCGCAGTGGTTGGGACAACTCCGGACTCCCTCATTCACCGCAGATCGAGTACTTTCATTTCATCGTGACTTCAAACAACCGCATTACCGAACTGAAAGGACGTGGGTACTTGACTATGGAACTGTGATTCGTTTTACGGCGCAGCCCACGTTACAATTAGTGAAAACACAAGGTGGCGGAGTGGATGTCGGCAATGAATTCAGTTTTAAACATTATCGGGTTCGTTCCGCCACCCCGTGTTCGCACCTTCGTCGCAAAGAAAAATGGACCGCAGAAGAATTTCACGTCGGAACGACATGGTTCAGATGCAGATTGTGCAGACAAAAATTCAACCAAAAGTGCGACTTGAGAAGGCACCAGGCCGTCCACACTGGCCGTGCCGATTTTAAATGTCCTATCTGCTTAATGAGATTTGCCTGCAAAACAAACCGAGCCAGACACATTAAAAATTTCCATTAAATTTTCCCTTCCGTTTTTTTTTTTTTTAATCTATTGCAGATTGCAAGGAGGATGATTTTTATGCACAGAGTGTGATATCAGATTCTACTCTGTTACCACGTTTTGTTCATAGACCTCATCCTCAAGGTCTGCGTCGGCATTCTCCCTCCACGTGGGGCAGACCGGGCAACGGATGGAACCTTCATCCGGCCAAAGAATGCCAGAACCTTCCGTTTATAATGCATTTGAATTTTGTTTTCGCAGCGTTCTTCAACGAACTTCAAGAACGAAGCGAAAGAGCTGCCGTTTTTCAAGCCAAAAATAATTGACTCTTCTCATATATGCGAAAGAACATTGTTATCCTTGTAACTTTTTTACGATACCAATGTCCGAGTGTGATTTTTTTTTTCATATTTTACATAAGCTGTAACCAAAAATATATTAACCATTTATGTAGTTGAAAAGTTATATAACCGAACATAGGATTAAGATCTGTTCGATGTATGTTGTTTAAAGTTCATTTTGACGATTAAAGTATATTTTGAAAAGACTTTGACATATAATTTTTTAAGACACAGTCATTTTGGTCAGGTGGGGATTTCCGATAATTGTGAAAGCCGCATATTTTTTTTTAACACCTCCTCGATTAAATTCATTAATCTGACGGGTCCCTCCCGAAAATGTCTTCCCTTTGTGCACAGGAGGTAACAAAGAGATGCATCTTCAAGAGGCATAAGATCGTTCGAGAGGCATTAGCAGGTCACAACTCTCTGTTCATAATAGGAACGATCGATTTGTTCCAGGTCCAACTGTTGCCATGGCCTCCTTATTTCTCATGTGCCTGGAGGTTGTGTCTATGGGGGACTTAGCCCTCATAGAACCCACGTTGGCCTTCGCACCAGGTGTGTTGGGCCCAATTATTCGCCGAAGAGGTAAGGTGCAGCGAATCGTTATTGCTTCAATTTTACCTCTTACTTTCTGGAATTAAAGCATAACTTCGTGCTTCAGTTTTGACTGGAGACGGAGTGGGAGAAGTGCTGGAGGGTGCATGGCCCCATCTGCACCAATGGGTCCGAGAATGGCTCATACCGGGTCAAGGCATTTTCGTCCACTATGAATCGCGCTCACTAACCTGCTGCATCCACGCCCTCCCTTTCGTCGCCCGGTGGGGATGGCGTATTGAACGGGTTAGAGTTTTAGAAACGTGGGAAGTCATGGATGAACAGGCCGTGTTGAGCGCATTCCTTGAGAAAGCCAAACCTCGCATTGTGATTCTCGAATCTGCATTGGAACACCTCACCGTTCCAAATTACAGGCTCGTCGGTCACAATGGGTGGACATGGTTGGCACATGGATATGAATCTGATTCTAAATATGACAGATACTTTTCCCGCATTCAGCATTAAGGTGAGTACCTCCACTGCCCATTTTTTATTCTCGTCGCTACACAGCAAGGGGTTCCACTTTGTTATATTGTTTTTCTTCGTTTTAGGAATCGAATCCAACAGCACCGCACTCACGCAAGTACTCAAACAAGTACCAAACAGAGATTGCCTCCTGCAGGAAAGTACCCAGCGGAGTTGAAGGCTCGCCCCCAAAGCAGAGGAAGGGGGTAGTCCAACTGTTTGTGATACTTGGTACCTTTAAAAACTCCGGTATCCATGTGGTTGCGACTATTCCGGACTCCTGTTCATCTGTTACTTGATACTTGGTTTGGTTAGGTTAGGTTAGGTTAGCTCCAATTTCAAGCTTCTTCCGGGGGCGTGTTAAGAGAGTTATTGAGTTATTGCTTTACTACTTATTTAGTTTTGAAATTCTTAACTTAATTTTCCTTAGTAATTTTACTACCGTAACAACTGTATTATGGTTAGCAACCTTTTAGTTTACCTTGTAATTGTTAGAACTTTTTACCTTTATTCCCATTTCACATGCCAATACTGTTTACCCTACTCAATCCATTTCATCAGACTGCAAAATTTTCATAATTACCAAAAACCACCGATGTACACTAAATGAAAACAAACAATTTTGAATTATATGCAACACGTCACACTCACGCGAAGGGGGTATTCTGAAGAGAGGAGGCTCTTAGCAATTAAAATTTTGTCATTTCATTCCAAAATTTTTGAGGAGGGGACGGCATATCACAGACGCACTGCCCAGGTCACACTGGTCAATGCCTCTGCGATGCGCACGCACCTCTGCAGCGCTCAGCGCGCTAGCTGCCGTGCTATCTGACGCGCGTGCCTATGCAGAAAACATAGGCCGCGTCGCCCCGTGTTAAATGCCAGCTAACTAACACGACTGGCAGATAGGTTGCCTAGTAATCAGGCGCTAGCCAGCAGTGCTGGAATAATCTGATTGTCACCGGCCTGTGGCCGATGCGTTCACCTTAGATGTTAGGGATTAAGCACGTGCCTCCCTCACGGAGCCCCGACTCGGGAGAAGCTCCAGTTAGTATTCTACCAACCACCGTAGCGGAAACACCTGAGCCCTCTCCGCCGAATACCCCGTCCGCGAAAGTGTCCGCATGTGCCCGAGTACTCAACCAACCCGTGTGTCGTTACTTCACCCCTTCACGAACCCGTAGAACACGCTGCGGCTAGACGGTTACGCGAGTGATCAGTGCAGTGAAACCTAGTGACTGAGGACCAAGTGCATAGGATCCCTCGACCCGGTTCGACCCCGCGGCGAGCTGGATTACGCAGCCTCACACAGCAGACCCCACTTCACCTCCGCAACCCCCGGCCAACGTGTGATAGCTGCAAGGAATAAACAACTGCCTAGCAGACGACTTCGGGGATTGTTTACGTCTCGACGCCTCGCCGCCGCTCCCGCCGCTCCACTAAGCGCCCTCTGGCGACCAATGCGGAAAGCCTGGCACGGCCGCCTGGATGCTACACGCGGCAGCCAATCACGGCCCGCGTTACAAACAGCTACGCCACGCCACTGCTTCCGCCGTCCCCTCCAGCGCCCACGAGGAGACGCCACTGCCGTCACGGATTGCAAACGAGCCACACGCGCCGTCAGGTCAGCTCAGCAACCTTCTACAATGTCCCAACGCCAGGTGAAGAAGGGCGGGCGAGGCCCCCAATTGCGCCACCGCCCCGACACGCCGTTTGTAGTCAACCCGACTATCCACGACAGCCTCAACGCGCACTCAGAAAACCTTACAAACTATTTTGGGCCTTACAAAGAAAAGTAGTTTGTATAACAAAGTTTTTTGAGCATACGTAAGCTTACAAAGAAAATACTTAGTAATTTACGAACTATTTCTTCGTATAACAAAGTATTTTAGTTTGTTATATGTATGCTCAAAATACTTCGTAAGGTTTTAAGAGTGCGGTGCCATTCATGCCCGCGGCAACAACAACCCCGGAGAGCCTGGACGCCGACCTGCAACTGGCACTGGCTCTCAACGAGTCCGACAGCAAAAACGACCTACTGGGAGCAGTCGGGCCAGCACCGCGACCAGTGGAAGCGGACACGGACAGTGATTGTGACTACGAGTCCGAAGTAGTCGCGGCTCCACCTGCCGAGGCCCTGTTACTAGATCTGCTGGGCGCAGTGCCACGGCACTGTTTTGCTTGGGAACTTTGATAGTGACAGACTACTCAGTAAGTCAAGAACATGAGTTTATTGTGAGACGGTCCTAACGCCTAACACTGGCTGCTACAGGTTTGTTGGTCGAGACTCACCCTTCACCCAGCGCGGTCCTCGGAGCGACTGACTCTCTGGAGGACTGTCGTCCGTATTTATGCAATGGATTATTGGAAGAGTGGGGGGTAACCAGATATGTCCAGCTCATGGCCGGCTAGGGTACCTATGCTCATCGTGCCATGGCGTGCCACGGCTTGGCATGGCGTGCCATAAGTCACGCGCGGCTGTGGAATGTAGGGCTTTCCGAGAATCCACATGCGTGAGCTTGTATGAGTGGAATTGCACTCCGCTCAAGGGAAGGCACGTAATGCGCCTAAATCCTGACCATTATTATCTTGTGCCTTGCCTATCAGCGTGGCGCAACACCCCCGACGTATGAAAAATACTGACTCCTGGCAGTATGATGGACGAAAGGTGAAAATTGTGGTCTCGTCTGAATATATAAGTATAAAATGCAGCCAGCGTAGGGAGGTAGCGGCCGCGGCGGGCAGCGAGGTGGAGGCCGCTTGTGATGACACTGGAGCGCATCTCGCCGGCTCAACCTGTAAGCCCCTGTTGAGATCGTCGAGTTGGGCATGGGCAGCAAGGACGAGGCCGACTTGTGCTTCTCACAGCTGCTGCCCGCGCCCGCCCCGGACGGTCCCGGGGGAAGCTCCAGTCTGTCCGATGCTTTGGACATCCTGTACGCAGGCCAGCCCTGCCTGCCGCCGGCGAACACACTATTGCCCGTCGATGTCCCCGTGCCCGCGGCGGAGGAGGCGAGCATTGCCTATTCCTTGCCCAAGTCGCCTCCGCGCCCTGAACCCGCCTCTCTCTCTTTACGTGAATTGCTGGGACCCGCCCCTGCAGTTCCGAGCGGGGGTCCCGCAACTTTAAGTTATCCGCTCACCGGACCCGCGGAACTCGGACGGCAGTCTCACTTGGCCATTATGGCCGAGCCCATGGGGCCTTGGGTGTCTCAGATCACCCAGGTGGTCACGGTCCCCACCTTGCCGTCCGAGCTACGCCGAGACGGCGGGCCGTGGCTGCTGGACTGGCCGGGCCGTCGGAAACCCGACGGTCATCACCCGCCTTTGACGGCGTCGGAGGCCGTTGTTCTGTCTCTTGTGCAGAATTTAGAGTCTGGGTACACGCGCCTGGCCGACGCGTGCACCGCCGCGGCCTTGCCTTTGCCTCGGGGCATTGTCCGTTTTTATTAAATTGATTTTCATAGAAACTGTTGTTTGTAAATATAGGTTGTGATTAGTAAAATTAAGTTTTCGAAATAGTTTATTGGGAAAGAGAGAGAGAGCGAGGGGGGGGGGGACTGTTGCGCCGCGAGCGCGGCCGTCCGGCCCGCGTGGCTCGCGGCCCGTGGAACTCGGACGTGCGGCAGACCAGGCTGGCGACTGCAGGGCAGGGGGGGTGGGGTGCCTGCCCTTTTTTTGTTTTGCGGCGTTTTATGTCCGTTTTCGGGACTTGGGCCCTAAGTTCCCAGTCCCGCAGCCGGCAGTCGCTGTCGCTCCACCATGGCGCCTACCCGCAAGACGTGTACTTGGTGCCAACGGCGGCCGGCGCGCCGGGACTACGCGCGGCACCTCGAGCGCTGCCGCAGTAAGTAGAGTGCAAGTGTTGTGCCAAGTGTAGTGATTGATTGTGAGAATAACACGTAGTGTGGTTGTGTGCGCGCGCGGTCATTCCCCGCCGCCGCTGCGTGACGCGCGCGGCGGTTGTCTGTGTGTGTCGTCCTGAGTCGGTACCCCCACTCCGCGGCCGTGCCGCGGAGCTCTTTGATGCCGGATAATTCTATGCTCCCATCCTTCCGTGCTCCCCACGCGGCGGTGCGCGGCCGCGCCGCTGCCCAGCGCGGCCTGCGCGGCGCGGCGCAGCGCGGGACGGCTCGGAGTCAGCCCGCGGCCCCGCGGCGCGGCTTCGGCCGCGCGGTTTGCGCGGTCACGTCATGCAAGGAACGCGATGCGTGCATTTTTGCCTCTGCTATTTTTATTGAAGAAAGGGGAGAAAAAAAATAACAATTAAATTATTTAGAGGTGACAGTGCACGCTTGCGTTACCTTGTTTCATTGGTGCGGCACATTTCTAATTCAATTGTCTTATTTATAGGTTACATCAATGCTCAGATGAGCCGCAACTTAATATTAATGGCGTTCAATATTATCATGGAGGGGCGGGCCATGCCAGAGGCCCTCGTGCAAGACATGGGCCGGCTGGGCGCCCCTCCTGCGGCACTGCGGTGGTTCCGCCTGGGGCCGGACCGGGCCGCGCCTTGCCGGCCCAGGCGGAGGCAGCCCCCGCCTCGCCAGGAGGGCGCCCCATCACCTGGGCCCCCTGTACTTCACCCGGAGGCGCCCTTCTGCGAGGCGACTGATCCGGCCTGCGCCGACCCCGAGGAGGCCCGCTCCACGGGGGCATTTTCCCCCACGCCGTCGGAGGCGTCCGTGGGGCTTGATGCTGCCATTGATAGCTGCATCAAGGCCGCTATGGAGGACTCCTCCGAGGGCGAGGGTGACGCCCCCGAGGAGAAGGTGGACCCGGAGCTCGGCGCAAGTGCCGGAGTCGGGGAGCCTGGCGCCGCGGGCGGCAGCCTTGACAACATGCTGGCGAGGCTGTCGGCCCGGGGCGTCAGGGCTTACCGTGTGATAAATTTGTAATATATTTAGTTAATGGTTTAGGTTAGTTTTAATTTTTAATTAGTTTTCCTCACATTATGGTTGTCTGTAAATATTAGCGTGTAGGTGTACATTAGTGAATCGTGTAAATAGTGCACATTAAACAGTATGTTTGTCAATTTGTAAATAAGAAGAGAGAAGAGACCTAAACTTTGTTGTAAAGTACTAACTAAAAAAAAAGAATTGTAGTATTAAACCTGTATATACGTTCATTGCCTGTCAATTGTCAATCCTTGAAAGTGCCTTTACTGTTATTTGCACGCAATCGTGCGAGTAGTCACAGCCGTCTGCTGGTGAATGAGAACATTGGAATCAAACGATTTAGAATTTTGATCTGAAATATTTACCTTTAAAATATTTGCTTGCAATATTTACTCTCACTGAGCATTAACATTAATAAAAGATTAATGATGGCGCGTCCGCCTGTAAGTTTGAACAACACTACACTTCTAACTGCAGTTTAGAAAAGATTGACTCAAATCAGAAAGAAAAGTTCAAAGTGAACTGCTAAAGGATTAATTAATTTGTGGATCCAACCGAAATAGAATTTCTAATTCTTCATGATATTGAGACCTTTGACCTGTTAGTTTGGTCACAGTGTGTAGATTATACAAACATACAAATTTTGACAGAAGTGGGGTTATGTTCCCCTGAGAGAGAAAATTAAATTGACAGAGGTTCTGCATTCAGTTTTGCTGGTCTCTTAAAGTCAGGCTTGATATGAGCTACGTGCGTGAGGCGTTTCCACACTTTACCTGTCGGCAAGCGGAAACGTACAATATATAAAATACTAGAAACTTTCTTATGAATGATACCCAATCGGTATTGTTTTTGAAGTTTCTCTGGGTTGGCCAAAGATGCCTTCCTTTCAAACCAAACAAAGACTGGCTGTCCTTGTTGATATGACACATTTTTCCTGTTGGCGTCATATTTTTGTTTATAGACTGCCTGTGCCTGTGCTCTTTTTTCCGAAGCAAGTTTTCGGATATTTTCAAGAGCAGCTAACCTTCTAGTGAGTGACGTTGTCTGAGGGAGTAAAGTTTTATTGAGGAATGGTGTGTTTAGTGCCTTGCCAAATACAATTTCATGCGCTGAGAACCCTGACGCTAGCTGGGGTTGGTTGTTCATGAAAAATTAAACATAAGGCAACAACAATTGCCACTGGCGTTTTCGCTTTGTCTTGTTATTTATAAGAAAACGCAGGCCAGAGATTAGCCTACGGATCATACTCTCAACCCGGCCTGCACTGAAATGTGCATGGCTAGGTGCCACAATTAAATCTATCGATAATTCTTTTAAAAATACAGCTAGTTCATTGCTTTTAGCTGGTCCACAGGAATCCATGTGCAATGTTTTGCAGACTCCATGCAATGCAAAGAATTTCTTTAAACCTTTTATTATTTCTGCTGTGCTGGGTTTCTTTGCTGGCATGAGGTGACAGTAATTACTGAACATGTCACAGATAACCAAGCAATGACTAAAACTATGTTTAAGGGTTATAATGTGAGTAAAATCTATAGCTAAATCACTAAACAAACTAGTACTTTGAAATGATTTTAGTTTACCGTATTTATGAGGACTGGCTTTAAAGTAGCCACATTCTACACAAGAAGACACATAAGCTTTAATGTCGGCAGACATGGATTGCCAGAAATAAAATTTCAGTATTGAAAGTTTCAGCACTTTTTCTCCAGCATGGAGAGCTAAGTCATGAAATTGATTTAATACATTAGGTATTAATATTTCTGGTATTACTATTCTGGTAGGGGCTGTATTTGTAACCAAGAGGCCATTTTTCAATCTATAGAGTGGAGTGTTATTTGAGAGAAGAGTATCCGGAAGTTTTGATTTTCTAAGAGACAAACAATTCATTATTGTTTGCAGTGCTGCATCATTTTGTTGCAGCAGTTTTATTTTCTCTAGCGTCGGTATTTTTCCTTGTTCCATTTCACCCAATGGTTTAAACAAGGATCCTTCTTGGGAATCAAACAGAACCGGTTTTCTTTTCTCGCCTGGGCGCTCCAACACCGGGGTATCCACGCAGCGCGTGGCGATACCCCGCGCTGGCGAGTCACCGCTGGCTGGGCGCTCGCTCGGTTGCCTACCTAACCCTGGACTGGCTGCGCGCGCCTGACATGTGCTGCCCTCTGCCGCCGCCCCGCGAACCGCAGCGCGTGTAAGCCGTCGGCCGTCCGGCCTCCAGCCCTCCAGCCCGTTCACACGTCGGCTGTCGACCGCGCCGCGACCACCGCGACTCCCGCGCCGCGCTCAGTTTCTGTATCATAGTCACTTGTATCATAGTCACTTGTATCATAGTACAATAAATGTAAATTTTGTATATAAACGTTTTCGTCTCGATCTTGATCACTGCATCACTGCGCACAGCGGGCAACGTAGGAGCCCAACAATACCTACAGGTATGCGGTCCAGTCTCGAGGGAGACGGACGTCGGTCTCAGGTACGTGAGACCCCCACCAGTGCCAGTACCTAACGTCGTGGATGATCCCGAGGGTGATCTCAATGAGGATCAACAGAGGGCGTTTGACAAGATTGTCACTGCGGGAGAGGACCCTAATTTTTATGGTGAAAAATGGTTTTACGTCAATGGATGTGCCGGTGCCGGAAAGACGTTTTTGTACAGGAAGATCGAAAAGAACTTCCGGGACCAAGGCAAATCGGTCTTTTTCACGGCCTACAGTGCAGCTGCGGCGCAGGTTCTTCACGGGGCGAGGACTTGCCACAGTGGGTTTAGAATACCCATCAATCTACCGGAGGACGGTTCCGAAACGACGTCAAGTATAAGAATGCAGAGCGCTATGGCAGATGAGATCAGAAAGGCGTCCGTCATTTTCATTGACGAGGTATCCATGATGAAATCACACGGTAAAAGCCCTGGTTTTTCCAGGAGGCTGATGGTGAAGGCATAGGCGATTTCCAGGAGGTTCCTGGGAAAACCAGGAACAGCTTTCATCGTGCATGGCATAACTCTATCATCGACAATCTTCTCAAGGTAAGAGTGTTTCAAATGGCTCGGTTATGTCAGATGCATGTTGCTTGGTAGCCTTCTGAATGTAATTGTGGAGTGTCCTTTCGTTTTGCAGCACTAGATCTGCTGGGCGCAGTGCCACGGCCCGCCGCACAGCAGGACACCGGCAGCAACGTCCGTGAAGGTGATTTTCTGGGCGTGCAGGAGCTGCACCCACCCACAACCACCACGCCCTTGCCGTCGCCGCAGGTGCGGAGAGTGAAAGTGATTTAGACAGTTTTGATAGCTGGGATTGGAACAATGTGGTGTCGAGTGATGAACAGGACGTGCTCGGGGCGGTCGGCCCCAAACCAGTGCAGGAGCACGAGACCAAGATTAAGCGCCCGGACTACTGCAACAGGTGCGGGTGCCCGACCCATATGCCGCTTGTCAAAGGTAATTGTCACTGGTGCCACCAGAGACAACCCAAGCGGCGAGCCCCGCCTCCGCCCCGCCTCGCTCCCTCCCTCCCTGCACGGGGCGGCCGCCTGCCGCCGCCCGCCAGATGCATTTTTGAGCCTGTCAACGCGCCGCTGTTCCGGCGAGGGCCTAAAAAGCTTTCAGCACTAGAACGAGGGGGAGAGGGGAAGAGTGCGGCCGTCAAATCTGGAGACTGCAGCCCAGCACCCCCACGGCGTGGCCATGACCTGCCAGTCTCGCTCCGGCCGAGCCCTGCTCACGTCACGTGTCGCCCTCCGCCCCGTGTGTGCCCCGTCGTGTGAAGTCGAGCCCGTGCGTGCGCCGCGTGTGTGTACTGCGCGTGCGCGTCGCGTGCGGCAGAGGTCCTCGCCCGGACTCGCGCAGCGACCAACCCGTGTGTGATAGTGACTAGTGAAGTGTAGTGTTGTACAGTGCGATTGTGAACCTGTTGGATTTGTGAACAATTAGGAGGGCCCGTTTCCAGTACCCGGTGACCATCCTACAGTCACACCCCTACCTGCGGGGGAAGTATTATGTGCATCCCTCGTGCGCGCACTGGCTCGCCGAGCTTACGGACTTTGACCAGGTCAAGCCTATTAACGGCGTGTTCCGCGGGTACCTGCACGAGTTCCGCATGCGGAAGAACTGTGACATTTGTGCTTTGCCAGTGTTCAGGGGAATCCCGGACACCGACCCCGTGCCGCTGTGCACCGAGTTTTGCCCGCGGGTCGCAGCGCGCCCATCGGAGAACCTGGCTCAGCGGTCCATCGGGACGCAGGGACCCCCTGTCGTCCCAGAGTTTGACCCGGGCAGCTGGTCCTACGCGCACCCAGCCCTGGCCCCGGGTCATAGGACGCCGCTGCATCTGCCCGCTGGGACACCCGCCGCCGCCGTGGGGCAAGCGGCGCCTCCGCCAGTCTACACTCCCGGAGTAGCGCCTCCGCCCTACCAGAGCCCCGCGCCGTGCGGCCCCCAATTGGGCCCGCCCCTTGGCGCGCCGCCGGGGCTACCCACCCTGGTCCTACAGCCCGTCGCTCCGCCGGTGTGCCAGACGCAGATGCCGGTGCGTCCAGAGCCTGTGGGAAGTACACGCCCGCCAAGCGCCGTCCAGGTGGTTCCGCCGCGGCACCACGTCACGTCAGCCCCGTCGGTCAAGGGGTCTTGGATTACGCCGAGAACGTCCAGTGGCATCACCCTACTGTCACGGCCGCCACCCAGGGCTCGCTCGGCCAGGCGCACGTGTCAAGTGTGCATGGCGGGCTGCCTAGCCCTCTGCCGGAACCGTCAGGACTCCACGCGGCGTGGCCTTCGCCTGTTGCCGCTGCTTCGCTCGCGCAGTCGCCCAGTCCAAGGCCTGGCACCTCTCAGCATTCCCCCGCCGCGGCATGGCCGACGGCGTGTGCGGGGGAAGCCTCAACTCATCAAGCTGTGTCCACTGGTGAACCAATGGACACGTCAGACAGCGCCCGGTCTACTTCAGACACTGTGGCGAATTTGTCGGATGCTTTGGACCTGCTTTATGCAGGCCGGCCCTCCCTGCCGCCGGTCAGCACGCTGATGCCTGCTGGTGGTCCGTGATTTACCGTGATCTTTTCTCGCAGTGTACCGCCGTGCATTTAGCGCAGCTTTATTTTTTCATGGCAGCTTCTACACTTGAACGGAACCCCAGTTTGGACCCTTTGCTGAAAATATTAATTTTAAACCTCGGCCACCCCGGAAGAGCGACGGCTTTCTTGGATCACATCAACAATCTATTGAATTTGTATGGTTGGGAAATTTTTAATAGCGCCATCACAAAGTTCGACGAATCTAATGATTTGGATTTTTGTTCGGACGTGGAGCATATTCTTAAATTAACTGATGTGAAACCTTTCAAGTGCCGTCCATACTTGCAACAGTAAGTACCACCGATAGTGCGGAATGCTGCTAGTGTATCGGTGGGCCGGGCCGGCGTCGCATACGGCAACGAGGCCTCGCCGCATTGTGCAGTGACAGAGTGCGGCGAGGAGGCGGCAGTCCACCGCACATACGAGAAATTAACAGAATTGGCCAATCTAAAATTATACATCGTTACTTCGATGGACGTGGCAGAGACAGCCTCCGGCAAGGCAATCAAGATCTGCCTGGACTGTGCCGATAGGGCACTCATATTCACGTATGTGAACATGAATGTCTCCGAAGCGAACTGTTTCAGATGAGTCTCTTCACATCATTCAACGAAGTGGCTGCCACACAGGCGCAGTGGAGCCAATACAAGAAAATTACAGAGCGAATGCCGCTGCACCTGTACAAGGTGGCCGCATTAGAAACGGCCGAAACATCCGTAGGAAGAACAAGCAAGCCTTGATGGTGCCGATGGCGTTGCTTTATTCGTCTATATAAACATAGACTTGCCGCCGGAGGCCTGTCAAGAGGCCAATACCTTAGCCAAGGATAAAACGCCGGCGTTCTTCACAACAGCATATGGAAACGGGCGCCGTGTCAACGGCCTGATTCCGTTCGGTAAGTTTTCAACAACCCAAAATCGTTTTGCAGCTATTCACACAATTCCTCATTCCTTTACTGATCATTGCGTTTGCCTTACGCAAGAACTGAGGTAGCGCGGGTATTCAACGCACACGAGAAAGTAGGGAGGTCCATCGAGCGGGTGAACCTCTCTGCAACGTGGGAGGACATGGATCAGCAGGACGCGCTGAACACATTTCTCATGCAAGCCATCACTGGTGAAACAAAGGCATCAAAATTAAGCCCTTTAAGGGCGTAAATCGTTTACGCCCTTAAAGGGCATAAATCGTTAATGCCTTTGGGAAGGGCATTAAAACTTTGCTTGAAATTCCTATACCAATTACGCCCTTCCCAAGGTCATACACGATTTAAGCCCTTTTGGGAAGGGCGTAAAAGAGTATTTATGCCCTAAAGGGCGTAATTTTTATGCCTTTGTTTTACCAGTGCAAAACCCCGAATCGTGAACGGTAAAAACGGAACCTGGTTTTCCCAGGAGGCCAATTGTGAAGGCGTAGGCAATTGCCAGGGAGTTCCTGGGAAAACGAGGAACAGGCTTTACCGTGTACCTTATTTGATGAACGAGGGCAGGGCTGGGCCCATGACCAAGTCGCTGAATAACATCATGGTATCTGAACTGTCACCAGAAGACGAAGCTGAGGGTGAGGGCCATGTTCTGTAGTCCTGTGCGGCTATGCTTTCATGAACTGAAATGGACTGACATGCTCTCCTTTGAGTTAAATTGGCTTACGTCCTTGCGGCACAGCAGTGCACAATAAGGATCAAGTCAGCAAGTGGATGAGAGTCGATGGGAACATGACTGCCTTGTCAGGCGCGTCTGTCCTCGTGAAGACGACTGGGACTGAAGGTTAGCTGATGCCTAATTCTGGTTCAAAGATAACTGTAGTGATAGAGAAGGAGGAGCAGATCATCACCCACAACAAACAGCCCATGACGGTGGTGCAGGCTTTGTATGCAGCCCTTCGCGCTTGTTATGTCATCGATTTGGAGTATTCTGCTCGCGTGGCCATGACAATGACTTCTCGGGGAACATGTTTGCGGATTTCCTCCTTCAAACAGTGTGCGTTTCATAAGAATAGAAAGAAGAATCCTCAAACATTCAGGCAATTTATAAATTGCTTTACAAGCAGCCACACTTTTGCAGTGTACCGCCAGCAATTTCCTCTCGTCCCGGCGGTGGCCGACACCATCCACGCTTCTCAGGACAGCTCGTACGACATGGTATGTGTTGAGAACTACGACGCCGCGCCGACTTCCTCGACGGCGACAAGAAGCGGAGATTTGCGTTCCTCCCCGACGCGATCTGGCGCTTCTGGCGCCAGCACATCGATCGGTTAAACGAGGCCGCTCGGGGCAAGGACACTAAGGTGTCCCTGCACCAGTCCCCTAACAAGGCGTGGCGCTTGCGCGCTGACAAAGGTAACGGCACGGAACACAAAATGGTGCATGTTGCCGTGAGCAGCGTGAGGACACTGACCGGTCTGTTCATCACGTCAAAGTCAAGCACCAAAAGTAAATTGCATCGCACGGCTGACGGCCGAGTAAAGCGCAGGCCAGCGCCGGCAGGGTCATCCAAATTCTTCAAACATCCCCGGCTGGACAAGAAGGACGAGCGGCTGGCCAACGAGAAGAGACGGCTCCGCAGCGAACCGTTCCTGCCCATGTGGACTGCCCTGCTGGAGCCCCGCCCCGCAGGCACTGTCCGGCTCGCGTACCACAACGTGCAGAGCCTCAACGCCCACCACCAAGACGTGTCCCAAGACGAGGTCTTCAGGAGGCCGACGTGCTGCTGCTGTCCGAGACCTGGCTGCGTCCCGACCATCACGTCACATCGACCTGGCCCGGAGTCGCCGTGTTCTCCAGGCTGACGCTCCGCCAGGCGCTGTCTGTCACCAGGCCTAGTCTCGCGCCCTGCCATGGCGTACGCAACGGAGACGCTCTCTCTTTCAGCCCCCCAGCAGGACAAGTTCGCCGTCACGGAGAACGACATGCCGCGGCACGTGGCCGGCTCACCTACAACGAGTCCCACGGCCTCTGGGGCTGAAGGCATACGACTGCGTCCACCGGCCGGCCCTGTACGCGGCCATGCGCGCGCAGGGCGTCCCCGAGCAGCTCATCGCCCTCATCAAAATGACGCAGGACGGCTCGGAGTGCGCTGCTCGGGTCCAAGGACGACTTTCCGACTTCTTCGGCGTCGCTACCAGACCAGAAATCAAACATGGAGAATGGCGCTAGTGACTCTCATGTCAATGGATTGGGACAGAAAGGGCCCTCAATGGCGAGGGGTCAAGCAGGGTGACCCTCTCTCGCCCCTGCTGTTCAACCTCGCCCTGGAGGCGGCGGTGGGCCACCTCCTCCACCAGCTCCAGTACCGAACGAACCTCCGCAGACTCATCTTCCTAGCCTTCGCCGACGACATCGTGGCGCTGGCGAAGCGCAAGGACGACCTCGTGGAGCTCGCCGAGAGGATGAAGGACAGCGCGGCGCGGTTCGGCCTCCAGCTGTCCCCCAAGACGGAGGACATGGTGGTGGCCCGCAACGCGGCGGACCCCGCCCACGGCCGCTCCGTCGGGTCGCAGCCTTCAAGTACCTGGGGTGCATGATCGCGGAGAACAACAAGCTAGACGCCGAGATCCGCAACCGGTGCACCGCGGAGATGCGGTCGTTCTTCTCGCTAATGGCACTGATGAAGTCGCGACGGCTCTCCCGCCGCGTCAAGACCCGCATCTACACCTCGATCATCCGGCCCTCCATCACCTACGGCTGCGAGACGTGGGTGCTGAACGCCAAACACCAAGGGCAAGTCGCGGGGACCGAAAACAACGTGCTCCGAAGGGTTTCCAAGTCGGTCTACAAGCGGCGGGTCGGCAAGGTGTGGCGCACCAACAAGGAGGTCCGCGACATCACCGAGGTGCCACCCATCTTGAACTTCCACCGCTACCGGCGCGCCCAGTGTGCCATGCATGTGCAGCGTGGCTCCGCGCCGACGGCTACCCGGGGGTACCAACTTGAACACTCATTAACCTGACCGTCCGATTTCAGTTTGTATTAGATGTGTACAGTTTGCTCCGTTATTGCGTAGCTTACGTTACTGAAACCGAAAAGAATCATTCTGAACTGCATACGGACATCACGGCACTGCGACATGAAAAAGGGTTTGACGACAGAACTATTTTAAAAATGATATCGTCGCGTGCCCTGCGGGCCAAAGAGACGTCATGTCAAGTGGATTTTGCTTGGAGTGGCCCTGTGCCGCTTAAGCAGAAAGTGCGTCTTTAGTGATACGTCGATGCCAGATGACAGAAAGAGGTGCCCGAAAAGAAAACAAGAATTAGCATTGCTTCCTGACGATTCCGCCGATATTTTGGTGCCTGACGCCTACGAACAAACAGTAAGCAAAACGTTGCCCCGAAATGGAAAACGTCAGTTTTGGCTGTGTTTGTAGCAGCTTACCACCAATCAAACCGTAAAAACAATCAGGCCCGGCGACGAGACAGAATAATCAGGTACAGACGACACTACGACGAAACCAGCGACAACGTCGAAATGCAGGAAGATTTTTTCATCGCACCACTTGCCGTGGAGAGACGAAGAAATGGACATCTTCGTTCATGGCACTGAAGGGCGTACTTTCACTGGTAAAACTGAAGCGTAGGTGAGCGAGAAGAGCAAAATTGCTCTCTCGAAGAACAAGGCACCCCAACCCCTCCCGCCACCGTCCGGACGCGTACCCCTTCGCCCGAGCCGGACCCCGACGCAATGCGTCCGCCTACCCTGGGCCGTGATTGGCTGCCAGTGAGGCCCCCTCCCGCTCTCACTACCCCTCAGAAGTAAACAACCGGCAAGGACTCTGGAGCCGGCTGCAAGACGCATCAGTTCCGTAGCAGCAGTCTTTCTGGCAACACCATGCAGCGCCCCATTCTCGCCGCGTTGGTGAACGACGCGTATTCAAGAGATATTGCGCGACAGGGCAGACTTCTTGAGCACAAACGAAGCAGCCTTCCTCCTAGGACTTGTTACGCAAACATCAGGACTACTCCGCGCCCACACCACCGGGCGCTTCTACTCCGTCTCCATCGAGCTGCGCGACAGGTGTCCGCCCTGTATGGCGCGGCCACTCCTTCCCACAGTGCTCCACGGGCCGTCAAACCTACAGTGCTCAAACTGCCCGTTTCAGAGTGACACAGTGACAGTGCTCCATCCCTTCCTGCACGACGCGCAGCGTGCCGTCGTGCAGGCCGCCCTGGAGGCCATGACGGCCACATGGGCGCCGCTCCAACTCGCCCAGCGCCCCGCAACGGCCATCAACTTGCGGCCGCGGGCACGGTCTCCGCCAGTTGGACCGCCGCCTGCCGCACCTCGAGCTCCGCCGGCCGCACCTCAACCGCCACCCGCTGCACCGGCCCCGCCACCACCCAGGACGCCAACGCCGCCACCACGACCTCCACCGCCGCCCTCGCCAGAGCCAGCGCCGGCGGCACCTCCATCGCCGCCGCCCTCGGCCCCGCTGCAGGGGGTCCAAGCTGCACCACCTCCTGGCCGCGATGCTTTGGCACAGCTGTATCACGAGGCACAGCTGTTGCTGCGCTTCCGCGACGCAGCGGGCACCGCCCCGCTCCCTGATGGCCGGCGCCCGTTCGCCTTCCATCCGCCGGTGGCTGCAGTGGCGCCGAGGCACCATTCTCCGGAGCACGCGCGGCTCCAGACTAAACCTGACGGGGGGGTCGCTGGTCGCTCCTGATGTCAAAACCCTCGCTGAGCCAAGCCGAAGCGGGTCGCGACCCCCGATCGGCAGGGCGTGCTGAACGATTTTCTGGTGGAGGCCAAAACCCGCATCGTGACCATGGAAAGCGATTTGGAACACATCATCGTGCCAAATTATAGACTGGTGGGTCACGTCGGGGACCCTTCGGGCTTCCGAAGAGTATTCTTCCGCATTCGGCACTGTGGTAAAGACAACCATTCCCTTCTGTTTTGTTTGTCGGTTAACGTAAATAAGGTTATACTTTCTTAATTGGTTTTTCTATGTTTCTAAGCTTCAGCATTCAGTACATTGTATGCTCCAGGTAGAGCATACAATGTACGCTCTTTGATTTGTAGAGTACAGCGGGTCCGCGCTGTCGCTGCTCGGCGGCAAGGTGAGCTTCGCGAGGAAGGCGCGGTGCGTCGACGTCGTGCTCAGCTCGACCAGCGCTTGACATACTTTTCGCCTTTTTTTGCCAGATCGCCTCGGGACTCATCTCCGCGGGACTGGGCCTCATCCTGTCCACCCCGGGAGGCAGCGAGGCTGAGGACAACGACGTGGACGATGACGCGGACGACGGCGCGGACGTGCTGCCCGCGGCGGACCTTCCGAGCATCGCGGGCATCGCCGGCATCGCGGGGGCCGACAGCACCAGGGCGGCGCTGGACCGGCGGAGAGAGTCGGCCGTGTCCGTGGCCTCGGTGGCCTCCGGCATCTACGAGGAGATCTCAGAGTGCGGGACCGCGCTCGCCGCCGAGGCCGTGTACAAGAACGCGGCAGCGACCGCGCTGTTCCGGCGGGCGTCCAACGGCCTCGAGAACCACTACGAGGATCCCTCCTTGCTGCGCACCCCGCGACCCGAGCGGGGCGCTGCGGACGCGGAGGGCCTCCCCGATGACGGCGGGCTCGACGGACACGCCGCGCCCCCGCCACTGCCGCTGCGGCAGAACCTCACCCCTATCAGCGAGCTGCTGACGAGGGCCAGGGCGCCGGACGCCGGCGTGGACGCCGACGGCTACGTGCAGATGGGGCTCGTCAGGTCCATGGTCAAGAACGCGGCGGCCAAGGCCAACAGCAACAGCGATCCTGCAGCGTTGGTCTGACTTCTTCAGCGCGCTGCTTAACGTGTCGGGGCCCGCGGCGGCCGTCGCCATGCCGGACACCATCAACAACGACGTCCCGCCCCCCACCTGCGAGGAGGTCACCTCCATCATCGGGTTTCTCAGGAATACGGCTCCGGGGGTCGACTTGATCGCGCCGCCGTTGTTACAACATGGAGGCGAGACGGTGGCGCAGACCCTGCGGTCGATCATCCACCGCATCATGCAGACCAACACCAGGCCGGAAGAGTGGAAGCGGAGTATGATCGTCCCGCTGCCGAAATAGGGGGACCTCACGCAGTGCGCCAACTACAGGGGCATCGCGCTGCTCTGCGTGGGGTACAAAGTCTTCTCCTACTTCATCATGGGCAGGCTAGCTCCTCTGGCTCGGCGCGCCATCGGCTCGTACCAGACTGATTTCACGCAAGGTTGTTCCACAATGGACCAGATCCTCGTCCTTCGCCACATCCTGGCCCCTCGGGAGGAGCGCGGGGTGCCCACGTGTTCTGAGTAGAGACTCAGAGGGGCTTATGTTATAAGTGTAACTTGAAGGTTGCCATCCTTAGTGCCACGTCATGTAGACTGTCAACTGTTGTCCTGTGTCTCCTGTTTGTGTGTGTGGACTGGTGTGTTCCCCCTTGCACTCATAGAGAGTAAAGTCGTATCAGTATACCAAGTGATCGTTCGTACTTATTTTACCTTGAACCAAACCATGATTAGAACACCACGTACATCTTGTTCGTCGACTTCGCCAAGGCCTACGACAGCATCCACCGACCGTCGCTGTACGCCCAGTTGGCGGCCATTGACACCCCACGGACGCTGCTCGAGCTCATCCAGCTTCCAGCAGTTCACCATCGTCAGGACAGGAGAACGCGGTCGCATGAAGAAAGGGGCAGGGTGAAGAACACTTTTCTCAGTTTACCAAGAATTGGACTAAGAGTACGGCGATGATCCCGAGAAAAGACGGCACAACGTTCACATCAGGGGGCGGCAACACCCTAAAGCGGGAGTGAGGCGAAGCTCTCGCTCCTGGTGACCAGGGCTTGGCCGTCAGTCTGCCATGAGCTGTGACTGCACGATGTGCTCTCGCGCCCGCAGCTCGAGCTCGAAAAGCTCGTCGAGCTCGCCAAACTCGTTGAGTTCGTGCGGTCAAAATGCAGTAATGCATAACGCAATAAAAATAATAATTAAAATGCGGTAAATGCTGGTACGCATCCGTGACACGCAAACCAAATGTTGCAACCCGGCCGCCGCCACCGCCCATCTGTGTGTTTTACCGAGCAGCTGCCATGGGCTAAGAGAAAAATAACGACTGGAAAAGTGACCGGGAGCAAAGCAGAGGAGGACAGACCGGCAAGACAAAGAAACAAACGCATACCTTACAAAGAGGCGGCCGAAGAGACGCGCGAGGAAACGCGGGCCGGGGGTCTCGGCGAGGGCGAGGTGGACGAGGAAGCGCACGCCCGAGACATCCGAAAGCCTTTGGACGAGGCCGGGGCGGAGGAGGACGCGGGGCCTGCCCCAAAACGCCGGCGGCGATGAGGTTCGGTGTTCTGAAACTCCAGAACCCTACGCAGCCACCACCATGGCTGAACGACCATTTAACAATTCAATGCGCACGCCAAAATTTCTCGTTTTCCGGTGCCCGTTTTCTGGACCAAGCACAACTCTTTTGTGCCAATTCCTTTATAAATTCGGCAGTAACAAGGGGACATTATGCCCGGGGGCGAAGTGGGTGAGGACGAACTGTCGCAGGGACGTATTCAATGGGGACATGAGAGCCTGTTCCCCACATAGGCCCCTGCCTGTGCGGCTTCATGCCGAGCCGCTCGACGACGGACCACATCGCACTACTGAGGGCGATCCTCGGGCACCGGTATGAACAGGGGGTCGGCACGCACCTCCTGTTTGTGGACTTCTCCAAGGCGTATGATAGTATCCATCGCCCATCCCTGTACGCTACCTTGGCCTCCGCCCCCTTCGACGTTCCGAAGACACTCCTAGACCTTATCCGGGTGTCACAAGAAGACACTAACTGCGCGGTGCGTTTCCAGGGCGCCCTGGCACAGTTCTTTCAGGTGGCGTCAGGGCTAAAGCAGTGTGACCCCATCGCCCCCATGCTATTCAACATCGCCCTGCAAGGAGCAGTGGGCGATCTACACCGTAAGCATTCAAAACTACGGTGAAAACCTGTGTGTTATACAGTCACTTTCTCACAGTGCCTGATCAAATTTATTTTTCCTTTTTCAAGATATATTTAAGCGTCCAGTGAAAGGAAGGCAGGAGGATGCTCACGAGTTCCTCAGGTTACTGGGAGAACATGTGATAAGTGACTTTCTACAGCATCGTGACTATGCAACTACATCTACTATGTAATTATTTTGACACAATGACAATATTTCATTAAGGAATTGAAAGTGTTATGCCAAACTAACTATACATTTTATCTAACAAACAGATTAGATAAGGACAGTGCCAGAACAACTGCATGGGACCAGATATTTGGATTTTACATAAAATCAACAGGTAAAGACGAACTTAACTTTTTTCAAATTATTAGTTACAACAGATATTAACAGACTTCTCTCTTTTAGTTACTTGTAATAAATGTGGGTCTGAGTCGGAAACAATAGACCATTACCAAGACCTGAGTATTCCTACTAAACTTAAAACCCTCCAGGGTGAACTGAACCATTATTTCAAAACATCTACTATAGAGTACACCTGCAGCATATGCAACCAAAAAAGGAATAAGGCACGTAAAAGCATATCGGTAGAGAGAGCTACGAAAGTTTTTAGTATCCAGCTCAAAAGGTGGGTTCTACTTCCACATAATTTAAAGTAACTGAAATGAAGATACGCATGACAGAGGGTAGAACTGTTGCCTCTATTTTGTTTCAGATTCAACAACAGAATGAGCAAGGATAATTCAGAGGTGTCCATACCATCTCAGCTTTTGCTCAATTCCAGGTTCCAATATAAAATACCAGGCATTATTTATCACATTAGGGAAAACCTGAACTCAGGCCACTACAAGGCAGTGGTGAGAGTTCTTTCTAGCTCGCTCCCTTGGGAGCGAGCGCACCACCTCGGCAACACAAACTCTTGAGATGCGTGATGTCTGTGTTATGTACTTGTGCCTAGCGCAGACTGCCCCCATGCTCCCCAGTAGGGCAGCGGGCACTACGACTATGCAGAAATCCTACCGCATCTGAGGTGGCGGAGAGGCCGCGCGAGGTCGGAGTGCCTTGCTGACTCGAACCGCTAAAGGTCTGTATAGGCCTAACAGCGCTGATGATGATGATGATGATCTACACTGAGAAAACCTTACGAACTATTTTGGGCCTTACAAGGAAAAGTAGTTTGTATAACAAAGTATTTTGAGCATACGTAAGCTTACAAAGAAAATACTTCGTAATTTACGAACTATTTCTTCGTAAAACAAAGTATTTTAGTTTTTCATACGTATGCTCAAAATACTTCGTAAGGTTTTAAGAGTGCAAGCACCAAGTTGCAGGTGATCGAGGTGGCAGAGTCCCCGGAGTCGAACGCGGCGCGTTTCGGCCTCAAGATATCGCCGAAAACCGAGTACATGGTCGTGTCGCGCGATCCCCGCAACCCAGAGCACGGGGACAACATCCGGGTCGTTGAGACGAAATACAGACGGGTGGCGGATTTCAAGTAGCCTGACCTGCCAGTGTCGCTCCAGCCAAGCCCCGACCACGTTACGAGTCGCCCTCTGCCCCGCGTGCGTCCGTCGTCGAGCGAAGTCTAGCCCTCTGCCGGGACCATCGGGACTCCACGCGGCGTGGCATTCACCTGTTGCCGCTGCTCCGCTCGTGCAATCACTTAGCCCTCTGCCGGGACCATCCGGACTGCACGCGGCGTGGCATTCACCTGCCGCCGCTGCTTCGCTCGGGCAGTCACCTAGCCCGAAGCCTGGCACCTCTCGGCAGTCCCCCGCCGCGGCGTGGCCGACGGCGCGTGCGGGGGTCACCTCGACTCATCAAGCTGTGTCCACTGGTGAACCCATGGACTCGTCAGACAATGCCCGGCCTACTTCAGACACTGTGGCGCCGCCACGCACCAGTCCAGGCATACAGCTCGTGGCGCGTTTCCTCAGAACGGAGGGTGTGAGGCAGCTGGCGCCACAGCCGACGAGGGAACGCCGTCAACCGGACTGCGTCGCGGCCGCCGCGCCGCCAGGGCCGCCACCCGCTGTTCCACTCAACCCGAGTGATTTTCGCCGCCGACATCGCAGCTCCGTTGCCCCGCCCCCGCCGTACGACGCGCTCTGCCTGCATCCGAGCCGTCCTTGGTGACGGCCACCGCGCAGGGCCTGGGCCGGGTCCGGTACACGTGCCCGGGGCCCCGGTCGGTGCGGAGGACGCACCCGTGTGGCCGCTGCCAAGACTGCATCAGACGGCACGAACAATAGGACGAAGACCGCGAAGATGCGCGGCGGGACCGAGGCTCGCCGTCCCCCGCGCGGTCCGCGTCCCCCGGCGGCGGGCGCGACAGCGTCCGCAGCAGAACATCCTCGACCGGTGAGTCCGACCGAGGGTCGTACCGGTCCTCCTCGTCGGGATCGCAAGACGAAAGGCCGGGTTCAGCGGACTCTCGCGGGTCCGAAACGTCCGTAGCGACCGTTCACCGCGGCCACAGACAATAAGGTGATGTCATATACAATGAATTAAGTAACAGTTTTAGAGTGTAGGACAAAATTACTATGCATGCGTAATTTACTAACCATACGTTACTCAAGTTCTGTAATTTTAAGTATCATAACCGTACGACCGGGCAGGTCACTAGAAATTAAGTACTCCTAGCACATGTAAGTGTTGTTTCATTGGCATTTAGGTAATTTTTAGATTTAAGTGCATGTCCTTAGTTTGTAGGATGGGCTGGCCAGGTTTTGTTAAAGTTTCCCTGCGTCCCTTGCTAGAATTAGAGCCCATCAGTGTGCTTCGTAGTTTGTAGGACAGCCGGCACAGGTTTTGTTAAAGTTTCCCTGTGCCCTTAGCTAGAATTAGGGCTTGTCACCTATATTATATTCAACCATGTTTTATTTTTGACAACAAAACATTTTTTTTTTTTTTTCTTTTGCTATTGCTGAAACATTTATTATTTTCTTAAGCTGTCACTCTAAGTTAGGAAGAAAAAATACTTATTTTTCAAGGGTTAATCATGAAAGGAAGCTTGATGGAAAAGGCCTCTAATAATGACTCAGAAAAGAAAGCTCCAATGCAGATCACAGTTATGGTAATTGCAGTGCAGTTGACATCCTATGTTAAGTTACATTCTAAGTTTTGTCTCCATAAAATGTAGAGTAAGTCTAAGACACCTAGAAGGGAGAAAATCACAGTTTTGTACAAATAACTTGGTCCCCATGTAAATATGTTTATTGTTGATTGCCCTGGCCATGTGGCTCGGGCCGCACCGGAAAGGTACACCCGAAGAGCTTTGGACCTCAAGCCGGCTGGCAAGAGGAAGAGAGGCAAGCCCAGGACCGAGTGGCAACACTACATTGCGGAGGTAGCGCTATACCAGGTCCTCGCCCGGCCTCGCGCAGTGACCACCCCGTGTGTGGCAGTGACTAGTGAAGTGCAGTGTCGTGCAGTGCGATTGTGAACCTGTTGAATTTGTGAACAATTAGGATGGCCCGTTTCCAATACTCGGTGACCATCCTACAGTCACACCCCTACCTACGGGGGAAGTATTATGTGCATCCCTCGTGCGCGCACTGGCTCGCCGAGCTTACGGACTTTGACCAGGTCAAGTCTATTAACGGCGTGTTCCGCGGGTACCTGCACGATTTCCGCATGCGGAAGAACTGTGACATCTGTGCTTTGCCCGTGTTTTGGGGAATACCGGACGCCGACCCAGTGCCGCTGTGCACCGAGTTTTGCCCGCGAGTCGCCCCGCGCCCATCGGAGGGTCCGGCTCAGCGGTCCAACACCGCTGCCGCTGCCCGCTGGGACAGCCACCGCAGCCGTGGGTCAAGCGGGGCCGCCGCCCGTCCACACACCCGGGTGGGCGCCTCCGCCCTACCAGAGTCCAGGGCCTTGCGGCCCCCACCTGGGCGCGCCCCTTGGCGCCCCGCCGGGGTTGCCCACTATGGTCGCCCAGCCCGCCGCGCCGCCAGTGTGCCAGACACCGATACCGGTGCGCCCCGAGCCCTTGGGGGGTGCACGCCCGCCCAGCGCCGTCCAGGTGACGTCGGTCCAGCCTGTCATGAGGTTCTGGATTACCCCGAGAGCATCCAGTGGCACCACCCCACTGTGACGGCCGGCGCCCAGGGCACTCACGGCCAGGTGCACGTGTCAAGCCCTCTACCGGGCCCGTCCAGTCTGGAGCGTCCCTTCGGGTTATGCACTACAGATGTGTAATGATTCATAGAAGGCACCTACTGTCTAGACTGCTATTCCGATCTCACTTTGCAAGCGGATGAGGAGCCCAACCCTGTATCCCCATTGATAACTGCGGCACCGGGTTACATTTATTCGTACCTAATTTCATATTGTGCTAGTTGCCGACTTGGTTTACACTGGGAGCATTCCCTTGGGGAAAGGTGTGGTCTCTGTACCCCTGGGAATATTACCCCAGACGCACCTCCCGAGAGGGCGTTATCGCGTCGCCCAGATGTGCTCCACCTCAACCTTATTCCCCCTACACTCCCCGTCTCTCACCACAGCCAAATGTGGTAACTTCACCACACTTTCGATTTCACTGATGGCGAGGCGGAAATCAGAGAACGCCTGCGTCACGGCCAAGGGCACGTGAGGCCTGCCCCAACACGAGGCCCATCGGTTGAAGTGCGTGGCATGGCCGACATCGTCGAGGCCCACCCTGCGCTGTGCGTCGCGCCGAAAAGCCTGCTGCGTGCCGTGCCGCTGAACGACCCGGAACTAGTTTGCCTGGACAAAGTCCGAGCGGTGTAAGCAGACCACGGCGTGGGGTATCTGAACCTCGCTGCGAGGCACGCTCCGTTGCTGGGCTCCGAGGTAACCCTCCGAGACATCCAATCCGCGTTCCCACCACCCCGGCGCAAACCGTATGGGCCGGTAGAAATGAGCCGTACAAGCTGGCATGGAACGGCGTGCGCGGCGAGTGCTTGCAGCCCAGCCACGAAAATGTGACGGCTGGAATTAAAGACGTCCATTCCGGCCCGCGCACCCCTTCAAGGGCCTAGCTCCGAAGACTTGTATATTTTTCAGAATGCAGCATCGCGGACGCGGGGTAGCTGGCACGCACTGGAAGAGAACAAGATCGACATAGCGGCGCTACAGGAAATCAGGTGGCCTAGACAGGGCGTCCACCTGGTCAGGACATGCAACTACACCATGTTCTGCCAGGGGAACCCGGAGGGACACCCGCAGGAATCCATGTTCCACGAGCAGTGCGTTGCCGCCGTGAGACAATAGTGTACTGCAGTTGTTGTGTAGTGCGCGAGCGAAGAGCGAAGAGCTTGAGTGACAGTGTTGTGCAATTGGCTTAGGCGATAACTGTGCATTGGAAAGAAAAAGGAAAAAAAGTGAACTGTGCTAACTTTAGAAATGGAACGTTCTCCGTTCGAACCGCCGTCTGCATTCGAGCAGGTGCTGCGTATCCACGAGGAGTACGTCGAGCACATTCGAACAGATAGGGCGAGGAAAACCCAACTGAAAAGATTCAGGGACGTTATATCCTGGATATACCTGGATATACTAGTATTTTCAGTACTATGCGGCCGGGATTTGGCTATCAAAAACATTCACTTGTGGGACGAAGTCCTTATTATCCGGTGGGCACCTCAGGTCCTATGCCCACCAAGTGACGTAACAAACGGCTACGTGTGTTCCAAAGTCATTGCAACTATCTACAGCGACATGAACTGGCGGGTCGAGTTTACGACGAAACTGGGAATAATGATGAGACAGGGCACCGGTACGGACTTCAAAGACTGGCAAATATGTTTCCATATCTGCCTTCAAAGTGCCGAGCGGAACCTACTCGTCCTCACCGCTGTTTCCCGATTCCAAGCATCGGGGAAGCAGGCCGTGAAACTCGTGTTCGAAGACTTGTGATACGCTTTCATCAGTCGCTTTTCGGCTCCGCGACGGACCGCCTCTCTGCATCGCAGCCCATGGAGGGTTGCATATCTGCATCGGGCCAGCCACATGCAACTACACCATGTTCTACCAGGGGAACCCGGAGGGACACCCGCAGGAATCCATGTTCGGCACGGGCTTCATGATCAAGAACAGCCTGCTAGAGGCGGTCATCAGGTTCGAGACGGGCACGAGCAACGCGCGCATGTCTCGCCTGGACGTGCGCGGCAACGGCCAGGACATCTCCTTGGTCACGGCCCACGCCCCAACCAACGCCAGCCCGCAGGAAGAGAAAGACTACTTCTAAATACAGCTGGGGGATCTGGTCAACACGGCGCCGTGTAGCGCCCGGGTGCTGATCTTGGGAGACTTCAACGCCAAACTGGGGAAGGAACAAGACGTGCAGGACATCGCCGGCCAGCACAGCGCGCACTCGCACACCAACGAGAACGGCGAGCACCTGCTGCTGTTCGCCTCGCAGCACAACCTGGTGGTTCAGTCTTCTATGCTACCCAGGGCACACAACTCAAAGGTCACGTGGATGTCCAGCGACGGGGTGACACGGAACCAGATTGACCACATACTCGTCCGTCAGAGCGACGCGCTACTGGTACAGAGCGTATGGACGTGCAAGAAGTCTCCCCTGATCTCAGACCACTGGATCGTGGCAGCTGACATCGCCGTCCGGCCGCGAACCGGCCAAGACGGTGTCCAAATGTTTGTCAATGAGTTTTCGTGGATTAAGAACGGATATCGGCATTTTTCGTGCTTCATTCGCGATTGTCGGGGGATGTTGACCTGGTGCTGCTGGAAGCAAGCAACGAGGCAGAGAAGCGAAGAGAGGTGGCGCAGGGCAATGAAGAGGCACGAGCGCTGACCTTATCGAAAACTGTTTCGTACATCTGCCGGACCAAAATGACAAGTGACCCATCCACGCCAGCAGTGTTTCAAATGTCGCCTATCAAGAAGAAGTACGATGAGTACGCAGGGGGTTTGGGTGGCTTCACGCCTTCGCAAAATTATTCTTGAAGCTTGCCCCTGCCCGTTAGTGGAAGACTAAGCTTCTGTATTGAGTGCTTTTCTGGAAGCCACCTATGAGAGTTTGTGTGTCGTTGCCCCATCTTAAGAGGTCCCGATTACGCTTCTGATTTGTCCATTCATCTTTTATTCCAGCGCCCAGTCCCACTGACGCCCCGGTGAGGGGGTGTGCGAGGCGAAATGGCGCCGCGGCGCCTTGTGGAGGTCAGTCCGCGGCGTTCGCAGCGGATTGCGGCCAAGGTGGCGTCTCCTCAAGCTCTAGACCTGTCAGTGCGAGGGGCAGCGCTAGTCAGCCCACGGCGTTCGCCGCGGATCGCCACCAAGGTGTGTTTTCTCTTTCTGTCGGGCGTTTATGTTTTGAAGTCCAGATCCTCTAATGAAGAATCATGTTGAGTTTCAGGTGGCGTCTCGGAGGCAGTCGCCGCGGGGGAAGAGAGCGAGAGAAGAGCCGCTGGACCTTCGCCTGAAGAAAATGTGCGAAGTACGTACTCTGCCCTTCTTTGGTCGTGCTTGTCTTCTAAATTTCTAGCGAGTTTAAGCGCTGATCTTTCCCTCACTGAAAAACCAAACGTGGTCTAGACCGCACCAGCTGGTGTGGTCAAATGGATGCCATTTTGTCCGCATCAGTTGGTGTGGTTCTAGCAAGTTAAAACGCTGATCTTTTCCCTGTCGCATCCCTGCGTGAGGCGCCCAACCCGACCGGCTCCTCTGCGGCGGGCAGCAAGGAGGCACCACGGTCCCTCCTTGGCCTCCGCGCTGCCCACAAGGAAGACACCCGCTGCAGCGCCGCTGAGCTCGTCTACGGCGAGCCGCTGCGTCTCCCCTCGGACCTGCTTGTGCCTCCGCCGCCGTCCGAGCCGACCCTTGACCTGACCACGCTGCTGGACCGCCGAGGTCGTGCACCCTTATTCTTAGAGACTTTTAAAATGCATAATCATGCATTTTTTATGCCTAGTTATGCATGCGCAGAAACCTGCATAAGATATGTATAAAATTATGCATCACTGTGTACATTTTATGCAGGGAGATGCATAAAGTGTACACAGTGATGTATAATATTATACATAACACTTCGACGGATCTGTGCATGCATAACTATGCATAAAAAAAGTCCATAAGAATTTGTTGTGTGATCTTCTCCCCGCCGACACCGCTCAGGCGCCGTACTCGACGCTGACGCCGAAGCACATGCGTCGGAAAAGCAGCGGGTCAGGGAGATCCTGACCCAGGCCGAACTCGGCGGCCGTCGTCCCTCCCAGTCCTTGCGGCACTTTAAAGCGCTGGCCGGGACGTCTCCGATCAAGGAACACCTAATTTCTAATTTTTGCTTGTCGCCTTTTTTGCCTGCAGATGGATTTGTCATTCCTCACGGAAGAAGAGGAGGCGCCACTGTACGTGGCGCTGACGGAGCTCCCCGCGGGGGAGTATAGGGTGGCCCACGTGGCCTTCACAACAACGAAGCGGGGAGCGGCGCTGCGTGACGACTTCGTCGATGGCGCCGGAAAGCGCCGATTCGCGTTCATGCCGGACGCGATTTGGCGCTTCTGGCGCCAAGGACAAGTGGACCGCTAGGCTTTCCCTTCACTAGGGGACATCGCTAATAAACGTACACACCGGCGAACAACGCAAGCTAATATTCACACATTTCATCGGCTTCATGGATACAAAAGAAAAACGCCTGCCTGCACCCAGATAACAGCCGGGCTGGCAATGGTGAAGAAATTTTCACTAAAATTGTCACCAAGACGTCGGCACATCGAGGTCACCAAGACGTCGGCACATCGAGGTGACTGAAAACATGCGCCAGGGCGAGGACAAGAGGTTCGCGGAGGTGCTGATGAAGATCGGCGACGCTGAAGAGGCACTGTCAGACGAAGATCGTTTGCTTATTGAATCAAGATTTGTGCTGGAAAACAACCTGACAGCGCCCAGCGCCTGTCCTACGTTTTACCATAGAAATGTGGACAAGGACGCTTACAACGAGACCGAAATTCTGAAGGCCCCCACCGAGCGTATCATACGCCTGCCGTCGCGAGACCGCGTTCAAGAAAACCGGAAGTACCAAGGCTTAGCGGCGAGAAGAAGTCGCCAGAGACAAGAGACCTGCGAAGATGTCTTGGAACGCGCCCGGAACTTGAACACCAGCAAAACCCAAGGACTGCCGAAGAGGCTGCACCAAGACGTCGGCACATCGAGGTCACAAAGACGTCGGCACATTGAGGTCACCAAGACGTCAAGATCATCGAGGTCACGCTGCGGTGGATCACAACAGCTACAGGGGGCTCTCCCTGCTAAACACCGGATTCAAGGTGTTGTCAACACTGATCCTGAGGAGGCTGAAGCCATATGCAGATGAGATCCTGAGTGATAGTCAGACTAGGTTTCGTCGAAATCGCTCGACAACGGACCACATTCACACAGTCCGCAATATTGTGGACCGCCGCTTTGCCTCTAACTGCGATACACACCTGCTCTTTGTTGACTTTGCTAAGGCCTTGGATTCTGTCGACAGGAACGTGACATGGACTGTTTTAGCAAAATCGTCAACCAGGCCAAAACGAAGTACATGCTCTCTTCCCCAGATCCAGGCCATGGACCTTGCCGCTGGCAGCCAGAGAGACCGTCGCCCTTTAATCCAACTTGGGCGGGCCAGCTGACACCTCGACAGGTTGCGGCGATACCCCTTTCTGAGCAGAGGGTAACGCTGCTCGGCACAAAGGTACGTTCATTGCGTAGGATAATTTGGATGGGACTGCCTGGCACGAGCAGCTGGAAAACAGTGTTGTGGGTCCATCATCTGTTTTGCCCTGGCTGCTTGTCTTTGTGGGCATCATCAAGTCCCCTCCCCTCCGATGGGCGCGAATGACTTAGATTTGGCAGCCGACATCTCTGCTAAAGGATTTAAGAAAATGATGGAGGACAAGAGGAAGATGAAGGAAGAGAGAGTCCCGAGCCAAAACTGGGGCACCCCGATCCTGAGCTCCCCGAGCCTCCCGCTCTCGTTAAATAGGTTATATAGTGGCTTTTCTTTGTCTGGTAACAACCAGAATCTTCTTGACAGATATGAACGATTTGGTGATGACGACGACGCAAAAACCACGATTTCAGGTGTGCCTCAGGGGCTGGAAAGAAGGGACCGTGGTCACACTGATCCATCTAGCCCCTCGAGGCAACGTCGTCAGTGCTCGTCGGACACAGAATATGTAACGCCAACCCGTCGCCATTTTGATAGAATGCACCTGGACAAACCAAGCAAAGAAGCACGATCTCGAAGGGAGACAGAAATAAGAAGGAAATGGGAGAAAGAAGACGAAGAAGAAAAACAGGCGCTGACATCAGAATTTGCTAGTTATGCGGCAAAGCATTGGGATTACCAATGGGAAACACCAGAGGAGGATTTCCCACCTTCCGACGAGGAAATGCCCCCGCAATAGATGTAGGCTGGACATCAGCCGGACCACTGCTTCCTCCCTGTTCCACCCCGAGCTAGTGGGCGGCGCTGCAGGCGCCAGAAAACGCGGGGACTGCTGATGCGGGCCCCGTACCGACGCTCTGCGCAGTTTCCCATCACCCTGCCAGCGCGACGCGCTTGTGGGGGCCAACGCGAAGCAGGACACCACAAACACTGTGGGAAAAAATCACAGTAAATCCTGTAGTGATTAGTACAGCTGTCACTGTAGTTCACAGAACAGGATTTACTGTACTTTTTTAACAGGATCTACTGTACTTTGTACGGGATTTACTGTACCACAGGGGTGGAGTACGGAATATCCTGTACCAGGTACAGTAGATACTGTAGCCAGGCACGGTAAATCCTGTGTTCTGAACTACAGTACATCCCGGCAAAAAAATTAACGGGATTCACTGTGGTTTTTTCGCACAGTGAACTTTCTCTAAAATCATTCTCTAAACATATTGTTATGAAGTTGGTAGTATAATTCCCTGACCCAAACGTCAGTGTAAGGATGGCCACCAAAGCCGTCGGCTTGTTCCTCGGAAAAGCAGCAGCGGCCCGCCGACGGCACGCTCACTGAGAACAGGAACCGTGGGTCGCTGGAGTCGCGCACCAGGAAGGAGCCCGACGCGGCGCTGCGCAATTCCGGGCTGGACGAGCTGCGCGGTCCTTTATATTTTACACATTGGATGTACGTCTTCTTTTTATTTTAACTGTGATCCTTGTGCTGTCTTGTTTTAAAGTCAGGAACAGCTCACAGGTTGAGTACTAGCGATGGTTTCTGTGTGTCTGTTTTCTCTTGCACATCGCCGTAGTCTGCCACTGTGGTGTGATGTGACAGCATTTGGTTCGTTCAAAATCTCAATCATCCTAACATGTTTTTGAAAAAAAAATTACAGGCCGTGCTATATGCAGAGCTGTGAGAGTCCCGGAAAAAGGAAGAGAGGTCAAAGCCAACGCCGACGACTGTTCTCTAGCGACCCCTCGCCTGGGCTTTACGAGTCGGTGTGTCCACCCCATCACCGTCAACGCTTCAGCCGGAAAAATGAGGTGCTATTGTACTTAGATTGACTAAGTTTGGCCTCCACGCCCCCACTCTCTTTACCTTCCCTGTCGTGGAGGTAAAATACTACCCGCAACAACGGAAACTTCACTGACTTTACAATCTGTCAACGGAAATCCTACATTTGAGCTGTTCAATTTTGAGAACGTGACCACAAACAATACATAAAACGAGGAGGCAGACAGAATTATCCAAGCCCTCACCAATGCAGGTGTGGATGATTTGGTTGTTGATGACACGGACGCTCAAATGGAGAACTACGTGGAGACACCGACTGATATGAATGAGGTCCCTTACACTGTCAACAGGCACGTGATTGCTTTGGCCCGGGGGTCTTTGACTTGCGCACGAACACCCTTGTGCCGTTTGTGCAGACAATGAGGGGTTTAGCTCGAACACAAGAAGAGTAATCATCAATGAACTCTTTCTACTTTTGAAAGAAAACATCTACACACGAATTCAAAATCTATTTTCATCGAAAGAAACCAAGCAGCCATTCCATCTGGGAGGCATTGAAGTCTCTCAGTACACATCAAAACACGGTGGAAAGTCAGACAAATTGCAAAGAACTGGTCATCCACTCATCTTTTTCAATTATTCTCCGATATGGAAAAAAATGGTGCAAGCGCGGTACCTCATTAAGATGTCAATCAATCTGCTGACACAGAGTCAAATCTATATCATGCAGTTTGCTGACCAGTTTGTAAAGGAGACTGCCCATCAACACCTTCCGCCGCTCGCCGGTTTCACCGCGGAAGCGCACGGCGAGCGGCGAGGCGTGGTGAGCGGCTTGGCTGGAGGCCGGATTAGCCTCAGTCTGTGTCGAGGTCTTAGAAGGGTAATACGTGCCGGTCCATTCCGAGTTCGTTGGCATTCCCTCTGACGTAGTTTGCATAGTGCGTGTGCAGTTGGAGTGTTCGTGTGCAAGTGAAAGTCGGAAACAACCGCCCTTGTCCCGCGTCTGCACGTGCAGGGCCTTTCCGCCCCGAGGCGTCCGTCGAGCCCGTGCAGCCCCAGGACCAGGACACACGCCTTCACTTTCTTTGTAGTTTTGAAGCCAATGCATCGTAGGCTTTAGAGAGTGCGTGGGAAAGCTGCTTCTTTAGGCTCGTCATAATTTTTGCATTGGTATCTTTTCCTACAGGTGACTGTGTGTGACGCTGTGACTGACGGCGGTTGTGATAGAGTCCGGGCCGACTTCGCAGCTTCTCGTCGGGTCCTCTGTGAAGGCAGGCGGTTGTGATTGATTCTGAGCTGACTTCACAGCTTCTCGTCGGGTCCTCGGTGAAGGCAGGAAACATCGTAAGTAACAAGCTAGACTTTTGTAACGCCCTCCAGCCTGAGCACACGCACCGCTCGGCTGTCGACAGCGCCGCGCCGCGACAACCGCATCTTCCGCGCTGCGCTCATTCCTCTGTACACTGCCTAACTTGTGTCATAGTCAATAAATTGTAAATCTTGTACATAACTCGTCTCGATCACTTGCGCACATCATCCGGGCTACGTAGAAGCCCAGCAAACCTACAGACTCAGCCCCCAGTTCCCAGCCCTGCAGCCGGCAGTCGCTGCCGCTCCACCATGGCGCCTGCCCGCAAGACGTGTTCTTGGTGCCAACGGCGGCCGGCGCGCCGGGACTACGCGCGGCACCTCCAACGCTGCCGCAGAAAGTAGAGTGCAAGTGTTGTGCCAAGTGTAGTGATTGACTGTGAAACAAACAACACGTAGTGTGGTTGTGTGCGCGCGAGGTCATTCCCCGCCGCCGCTGCGTGATGCGCGCGGCGGTTGTCTGTGTGTGTCGTCCTGAGTCGGTACCGTGCCGCGGAGCTCTGTGATGCCGGAAATCGGATGCCCCCCTCTCTCCGCGCTCCCCACGCGGCGGTGCGCCCGCCCGCTGCCCAGCGCGGCCCGTGCGTCGCGGCCCCGCGCGGGACGGCTCGGAGTCAGCCCGCGGCTCCGCGGCGCGACTCCGACCGCGCGGTTTGCGCGAGTTATTTTATGCAAGGAACGCGATGCGTGCATTTTTGCCTCGCTATTTTTGTTTGTCGAAGAAAAAGGAAAAAAATAAAATGATTTAGAGGTGACAGTGCACGCTCGCGTTACCCTGTCATTTTTGTGCGGCACCTTCTCATTCAAGTTTCTTATTTATAGGTTAAATAAATGCTCAAATGAGCCGTAACCTCATCACAATGGCCTTCACACTTCTGATGAAGGGGCTCGCCATGCCCGAGGCCCTCGTTCAAGACATGGGCCGGCTGGGCGCCCCTCCTGCCGCCCTCCAGTGGTTCCGCCTGGGGCCGGGCCCGGGGCCCGGGGGGGGGGCTGCGCCCTGCCGGCCCAGGCGGAGGCGCCCCGCCCTGCGGCAAGAAGGGGCTACGTCACCCGGGCCACCCATCCTACAGCCGGAGGTCCCTTACATGGCAGAAGAGCCGGTTCCGGGTTGCGCCGACCCCCAGGAGGCCCTCTCCGCGGGGGAAATTTCCCCCTCGCCGTCGGAGGCGTCCTCCGGCCTCGATGCCGCCACCTCCGGCCTCGATGCCGCCATCGAGCGGTGCATCGAGGCCGCCCTGGAGGACTCCTCCGAGGACGAGGCTGGCGCCCCCGAGGAGATGGTCGACCCGGGGGTCGACGCTCGCCCCGGAGTGGGTGAACCCGACGCCGCTGGAGCCAGCGTCGACAGCATGCTGTCAGCGCTGTCGTCCGCGGAGTTTCCCGCAGTCAACCTTTAGTAGCTTTAATCCACTTTTTAGGTCAAGCGTACCAAAGCTTGAGCTATTACTCGCAAAACGTGCGGGGCTCTGCAGCCGAGCTAGGTCGGAGGACCAGGCTTCAAGCTGCAGGGGTACGGGCTCAGGCGACGTGCACTGTGCCGAAGCGAGCTGGGAAGAGATATGTTAGGGGACCCCAGGCCGAGGCCGTGGCCAGGCGTCCCTTTTGCCTACCAGGGTAATTTTTTGTTAGTGTAATTAGAGTTTTAGTTAAAGTTGAGTGTAATGAAAGTTTAGTTAAAATTTAATTTAGCTAAAGCCTCACACCCGGTTGTTTTGTAAGTAGTAGTTCGTAAGTGTAAACAGCCTACTTTATTTCGTAAATGTTGTACTCTGCAAACTCAACAGTGTACTCAGTACACTCTAGTTTGCTCATGAGTACACTCTTACTAGCGTGTACTCGGATGAGTACACTCTAACTAGAGTGTACTGAGTACACTGTTGAGTTTGCAGAGTAAATAGTATTTTTTCTAGCTCAAGTGTTGGCAGGTTGGCTAGCGTCGATAGTCAGCCCTGGGGCAGCACCCAGCTCGCGACACGCGACACCCCTCCTCACCGTAGTTCGGACGAAGTCGCCAGCGAGGAGGCTGGGACACCGGAGCGCCTTAGGTCGTGTGTGTCATGTTCGCTTGCCTGGATGGTGTGCCACCCCACAACTTGCAGGCCAAGTGCGACAAGCTCGACAGGGAGACGGACGAGCCACTGGAGCGTGGACACCCTTCGGTGCAGTCTCCAAAGAGCAGCGTGCTTTCGTCCACCCTGTCGTGGTGCGAATCGAGTGACTATCTACCTCCTAAAGTGGATTACCTTCCAAGTGGTCTGATGAAACTGATGCTTGAATCAAGAAAAGGCAAGAAATCTGGCTACCTCGGGGACAACGATGAATCTGAACTTGACGATGCAGTGCAGCTGCACTGAAAAACCAAACGTGGTCCAGACCGCACCACTGGTGTGGTCAAATGGGTGCCATTTGGACCACATCAGTTGGTGTGGTCTTGACCACGTTTGGCCACGTTTGGTGCGGTCTAGACCTCGTTTGGCCACGTGCGGTCTAGACCACGTTTGGCCACGTGTGGTCCAGAGACCACACCAAACGTGGCCAAACGTGGTCTAGACCGCACCAACTGATGTGGTCCAAATGGCACCCATCTGACCACACCAGTGATGCGGTCTGGACCACATTTGGTTTTTCAGTTTGCATTACCAGACGCACCTGCCGCTGGTGACGCAGCAAAACTGTCAAGAAGCCAACGCTTGGAACGAGACGGTGGCACGCTGGGACGTGAACCAAACTGTACCGGAAATTCAACAAGAAAGTGCTGGAACAATATAACACACACTAAACTTCTTACGGATACATCCTATCTGTATTACGGACATTTTTGTGCAATTGCAATTACGGATAGATTTTGCTTGTAATACGGATGAAATCATCCGTATAACAAAGAGTTTTACGTCCGTAACATACAGACGAAAATATCCGTATGGTACGGACGTAAAACTCTTTGTAATACGGATGATTTCATCCGTATTACAAGCAAAATCTATCCGTAATTGCAATTGCACAAAAATGTCCGTAATACAGATAGGATGTATCCGTAAGAAGTTTAGTGTGCAGGGCAGCACTGAACTGGCAACTGAAATACCGACATGCAACGCGGAACTTAACAGAGTAAGAACCACCGCGACTGACCCCAGAAGTTAGTTTGGCGTCAACGCTACGGCAGGCGAGACGGCGCGAGGGCAGCGGGTGGCAGCACTGCGCGCAGTCCGCGCCTTGACTGCAAAGCAGGAGAGGAGTACACTGCCAAAAGAGACCGTGAGCGCAGCCGAAAGGGGGGCCCTTCACAACGCAGAAACACCACCACTTCCGGCGAATCTAACTACTTCCCGCTACGCTCCGAAACTATTTTTTCTAATTTCTTTTGTTCCAGAGATGCAGTCGGGAGCTCCTCTGCGAGTAATGCACTACAGGTGCGTTATGATCTATCGGCGACATAACAATCCGTTAACGTACTGCACGGACTGTTATTCTGACCTAAACCTTCAGTCCGACGAAGAGCCGAACCCCGTCTCAGCTATCATTACGGCAGCCCCAGGCCACATCTACTCCTATTTGGTCTCGTATTGCGCAAGTTGTCGGCGCGCTTTGCACAGGGAGCATTCGCTTGGGGAGAAATGCTCCCTGTGTACTGCGTGAAGATGCAGTTTGTATGGTCGAAAATGACGTGTAATGGACCTTGCATGTATTGGAACAACTGGTGGCTGAGCCCACTGTACAAATAAGGGAGGAGGACAGGATGCTCGCAGAAATACCTACGGTTGCGAGACGTGGGTGCTGAACGCCAAGAACCAAGGGCACGTCGCGGGGACCGAGAACAACGTGCTCCGAAGGATCGCCAAGTCGGTCTACAAACGGCGGGTAGGCAAGGTGTGGCGTACCAACAAGGAGGTCCGAGACATCACCGAGGTCCCCCGATCCTCAACTTCCACCGCTACCGTCGCGCCCAGTGTGCCATGCATGTGGAGCGTGGCTCCGCACCGCTGGCCACCCGAGCTGCCCAGCGCGCGTCGTGTCCACGGAAGAGGGACGCGACGGCTCCGATGCGGACTGTAAGTGTGTTGCGTTCTTTCTGCTTATTCAATGTACAACAAAGCCAACTATCAGGCAGTTGAGTGTTTAATTTAACGGCGGGGTGCCCCCTTGGGAACACAGGCCGTGGGCACAGGTGATTCTCGGAGCACCCTTGGGAACCTACACTGCACCCAAGGGGACAGGCGCTGTGCCCCTGGGAACATGGGGTGTACCCTTGGGAACATTTCCAGCAGGGCAACGCAAATTTAAACAAAGTGACAGTGCAGTGACAGTGAAGTGATAGTGCAAATCCTGGGGAATGCTCTCTCTTAATCATAGACCATTAAATGCCAGCACTGCAGCTGTGCATTACACCCTGTCCGTTTGCTCACAACTAGAAACGCTCCCCCAGGAGTTTCGGGAGAGAGCTGCTTCTCTGGGGCGCAGCTACGAGTGACACCTGAGTAAAAGGGTTGCACCACAAGGTTTTTTCCACCTAAACTTTGTGGTTGGGCAATTTCTCGCTGACTTCGTGCGCGAGGTGAGCCCTGCTCTGGCCTCGAACGAGCTTCGCCTAATATTTTGGGAGGCACTAAGAAAATGTCACGCTGGTTGGCGAGAACCGCAAAGGCACGTGCCGTGCGTACTCTCCGGTAATCGTAAGGTCGCTATAGTCAAACCGTAGGTACATAATGAATAAATTATATTTCCATAAAAATAGCCTACGAGGTACGAGTGTACCTCTTGCTAAAGATCTGAGGACCCTAAATGAGTACACGCGTCCAGGACATCCTCCGGGACGCGTCAGTTCCTCAGCAGCCGTCTCCCAGTCTTGACGTGCCTCAAGATGCAACGCCCCATCCTGTCGGCACTAGTGAACGATGTGATCGTCGCGCACACGCGCATCCAAGACATCCTCCGGGACCGCGCGGACTCCCTGAGCAACGAGGTGGCCTTCTTGCTGGGCCTCGTCACGCTGACGGCCGAGAGACGTGTCAGTTCCGCGGCAGCAGTCCCTCAGTCATCACCATGCAGCGCCCGATCCTCTCCGCACTAGTCAACGATGTGATCGTCGCGCACACGCGCGACCCCCATCAGGGAAGAATGCGTGCTTTGGAACAGGCATTGGTCTAATTTCTACAGATTAGTCCTAACAGAGAATGAAAGGGCAAGAAAAGATCCCCTGTTTGCAGCCTTTCTGAGAAAAGTGGCTGACGGCAGCGGTAACATGCCCGACTTCCCGGATGACATAAAAATTCCCGCCGCTTTACTGTCCAAAAGTCCGTGGGAAACAGATAGCAGGGGAAAAAAGTTATACCCTGAGGTGGTTTAGCTTCCTAGGTGAAAAGCCCAACCTCAGGCTAACGGTGCGCCGGGCCGTGATTGGCTGCCAGTGAGGCCCCCTCCCGCTCCCACTACCCCTAAGAAGTAAACAACCGGCAGAGACTCTGGAGCCGGCTGCAAGACGCATCAGTTCCGTGGCAGCAGTCTCTCCGGCAACACCATGCAGCGCCCCATTCTCGCCGCGTTGGTGAACGACGTGATAGTCGCGCACACGCGTATTCAAGAGATATTGCGCGACAGGGCAGACTTCTTGAGCACAAACGAAGCAGCCTTCCTCCTAGGACTTGTTACGCAAACGTCAGGACTACTCCGCGCCCACACCACCGGGCGCCTCTACTCCGTCTCCATCGAGCTGCGCGACAGGTGTCCGCACTGTATGGTGCGGCCGCTGCATCCCACGGCGCTCCACGCGCCGTCCAACCTCCAGTGCTCCAACTGCCCGTTTCAGAGTGAAACAGTGACAGTGCTACATCCCTTCCTGCACGCACCGTAGTGCACGACGGCCACATGGGCACCGCTCCAACTCGCCCAGCGCCCCGTCCCGGCCATCAACCTGAGACCATAGGGAAGAGTATGTAGACTCAACAAATCCCTATTCGTTCGCCTGCTCATGATCAAAACAGCGCCATTCTGTGGCAAGGGCACTCCGACAGTTTTGCAATGGTGCTAAGTTGGAGAGCCCAGAAAATGTAACTTCTAGATCACTAGGAAGACAAGTTGCCACAAGATGGCGCAACTGGCCCTCCACGGCTTGCTCATACTAGGGCAGTAACAGTGCGGGCTCATGCCGGGCAGGTCTACCATCGACCAGGAGTGTGCCCAACGAGACATGCTCGCGCTCGCACACCGCTGGGAGGTCGGCAAGGAGACCCACTTGCTGTTCATCGACTTCAAGAGAGCGCATGACTGCATCCACCGGCCGGCCCTGTGCGCAGCCATGCGCGCGCAGGGCGTCCCCGAGCAGCTCATCAACCTCATCAAGATGACGCAGGACGGCTCAGATGGCTCAGCACGCGCTGAGGCCCGTGATAAGCAACATATGGGTAAACAAGGGATGCGTCCGTCCTGTCAGTAGCGTCTGTTATTCAATTGTCATGAGGGGCAGAGGGCTACAGCTGTTCATTTCTGGGAATCCTATTCGGAGTAGCCCCTGCCCTGCTGGACCACGAGTCAGGAGGAAGGGAACTTCTTTCCCTTTCCCCACTTTTCCTAGGCAGCTCCCCCTTCTCCTTTCACTCCCCTCCGGAGAAGCTTTCTATAAATTAAAGGGGTGAGCTGGACTCGTGGTCAGTCAGTCAGCCTTCGATCTCCGTCCTAGTCGCATCAGCTGAGAGCCTGCCTGCCACAAGGGGGAACCCCTGCCCGTCTGTGTACAACTCCGCCAGTGTTCTGCCATTGTATGCACCTTGTGAGTACCATCAATAAGTGGGTGAATAAACCAACATCACAGAACTAAGAGTGCCATTGCTGATCCTGCCTGCATTCATACCAACGCATTAACCAAGAGAACCTAGGGCGAGTTAGGCTTATATTACTCCTTCCTAACTCATCACCTTCCGCACGCGTCCAAGGAAAAAAACTAAGACAGCCAGGAAGGAAGACGAAGAAAACCTGGTGCTCGAATCCCCTGGGAGAAGGAGGCCCTGGCGAGGACAACGGTTCGCCATCTGGACGAGGGCAGGCCAGAGACAAAGTAGGAGATTGCCAGGGTAGGCGAACTGCTGGAGTCAAATGCAGCGGGCTACGGCCTGAAGATCTCACCAAAGACGGTAGTGTCATGGTAGTGTCACGCCGGCCCAGAGACCCGGTACACGGGACCAACATCGCCGTCGGCGGCAGAGTGTACCAGCGCGTGGCCAACTTCAAGTACCTCGGCTCTACCATAAACGAGGTCAACGACGTCGGCGTGGAGCAGTGGCGTGCGCAGAAATTTTGAAAGGGAGGGGTCAAGCCATGCTTTTTTTCTACCTACAGGGGGAAAGTGACGCAATTTGCCTACCTTCCAGGCGGCTGTCTAGTGGTCAAAAGGGGGGGGGTCACGACCTTGCGCACGCCACTGGCGTGGAGGTACGGGCCCGCACGCGGCCGGGCCAGCGGTCTTCAGCCGCGCTGGGACGGGCCTTCAAGAGCCGCAATCTGTCCGCGGCGGCCAAGGCGCGGATGTGGACGACGGTCGTGCGGCCGGCCATCACACACGCCACGCAGACCCTCACCCTCAGGGCCCAGGACGAGAAGCGCTTCGCAGTGGCCGAGAACGACGGCCTGCGGAAAGTCGCCGGCGCTGTGTACCACCCTGGACGGGACCGCCGGGAGTACAGGAGCAACGCGGAGGTACGCGAGATACCCAAGGTGACGCCCATCGTCAACGTCATCAAGGAGGGGCGCAACCAAAACGCCGCCCCCGCGGCCACCCGAGCCGTCATGTTCAACCCATCACCCATCCGGCCAGGATCACGGCCCACCGGAGAGGAACGGCGGCGGTTCATGGATCAAATACTGGCAGACAACGAGCTGGTCTCTCCGGACAGGCCACTGGAGGACGTGGCCCGCGACCGCGAGGCCGTTCCGGAAACAGCCCTGCACTGTGAAACCAAACGTGGTCACAAGGCCCCTATCTCTTAGCATGGTGTAAACGTGGACAACTCCACGTTTGAAGTGTGGAGACTGCAAGGCACCCAGCCAGTGGTAGTTTTGGCGTGTCACCAGTCGGTCACAGAAGACTCCCAAGCCGGCTCGTGGGTGTTTCACAATGGAGACGGCTTCTACTACTATTTCAACAAGGAGCTGGCGCACAGCCTGAAGTACCAGTGCATCAGGGATTAGTGCACGGGCCGCGCGCTGTCCGACCAGAATGAAGCGCGAACCAACTTCCGCATGGTGGTGGCCCACGGGCCGGACTGCACACCGGACGCGTTGTACGCGCTGCAGCGGGACTTCCGGAGGACAGTGGAGGAGGCGTGCATAGGGTCGGCACGTGTTCATCAATGATGGCTGTAATTCGCCACGAAATTGCGAGGTAAGTGGCACTGACTGTGGGAGAGAAGCAGCGAGACACCAAAGGCAAGGTTTTTGTAAAATGGCCATCAAAAGTGGAAGGTTTGAGGTATGGACAACCTGATTTAATTTCAAATAACGCGCCTTTTCGTCAAACGTCAATCACCTGTCAACACGCTGTCACCAGTCTTTTGTTCTACTGTGGCGGCCCTGGGTGACTTTCCCAGCAGTGTAGGCGTGATTTTGTCGCCGCCGTCCAGGGTCACCCGCTCGGTTTCGAGGTTGTAAATATGTTTATAGTTCCTTAGTTTTTAGTTCATTTGTTTTGACATGGTCACCACCATCACCCTTTAAATGGGTGATGCAACTTCGTTGCCCAAATTTTGGTGACGAAAAATTCATCACCCGAAATTTGGTAACAGGCGTTTGGTCGCCGGCGAGAGGATAACTGAGAGTTGCAGGGCCCCCGCTCAAACCTGCAGGGGCAGAGGTGACAGTGCACGCTCGCGTTACCCTGTCATTTTGTGCGGCACAATTCTAATTCAGTTTCTTTTGTTTTTTGTATTTATAGGCTACATAAACGCTCAGATGACACGGAATTTAATTCTTCTGGCTTTTAACATCATAGAGGAGGGGCTCGCCATGCCCGAGGCCCTCGTTCAAGACATGGGCCGGCTGGGCGCCCCTCCTGCGGCACTGCGGTGGTTCCGCCTGGGGCCGGAGCGGGCCGCGCCCTGCCGGCCCAGGCGGAGGCAGCCCCCGCCTCGCCAGGAGGGCGCCCCATCACCTGGGCCCCCTGTACTTCACCCGGAGGTGCCCTTCTGTGAGGCGACTGATCCGGCCTGCGCCGACCCCGAGGAGGCCCGCTCCACGGGGGCACTTTCCCCCACGCCGTCGGAGGCGTCCGTGGGCCTTGATGCTGCCATTGATAGCTGCATCAAGGCCGCCATGGAGGACTCCTCGGAGGGCGAGGGTGACGCCCCCGAGGAGAAGGTGGACCCGGGGCTCGGCGCAAGTGCCGGAGTCGGGGAGCCTGGCGCCGCGGGCGGCAGCCTTGACAGCATGCTGGCGAGGCTGTCGGCCCGGGGCGTCAGGGCGTACCCTGTAATAAATTTGTAGTATATATCCAGTTAATGGTTTAGGTTAGTTTTAATTTTATCTTCACACTACGGTTGTTTGTAAATATTAGCTTGTAAGTGTACAGCTTGTTTTATTTAAATATTGTGAATAGTACCTTGTAACTAGTATATTTACCAATCTGTAAAAATACTGCCAGGAGTCAGTATTTTTCATACGTCGGGGGTGTTGCGCCTCGCTGATAGGCAAGGCACAAGATAATAATGGTCAGGATTTAGGTGCATTACGTGCCTTCCTTTGAGCGGAGTGCAAGTCCACTCACACAAGCTCACGCATGTGGATTCGCGGAAAGCGCCGCATTCCACGGCCGCGCGTGACTTATGGCACGCCATGCCAAGCCGTGGCACGCCATGGCACGATGAGCATAGGTGCCCTAGCCAGCCAATGAGCTGGACAAATCTGGTTACCCCCCACTCTTCCAACAGTCTATTGCATAAATACGGAGGACAGTCCTCCAGAGAGTCAGTCGCTCCGAGGACCGCGCTGGGTGAAGGGTGAGTCTCGACCAACAAACCTGTAGCAGCCAGTGTTAGGCGTTAGGACCGTCTCACAATAAACTCATGTTCATGACTTACTGAGTAGTCTGTCACTATCGAAGTTCCCAGCCAAAACAGTCCTTCCGGGGCCACCACGATGACCGGAGGCCTCAACGCCACATTGGGTCATCGTGGTGGCCCCGGAAGAGCGTCATCGGGGACCTTACGGCGTCGCCGACAACGTTACCCAAATTTGGGCGACGATTTTATGACTGCCCAAAATTTGGTCACCACAGGCTCGTCACCCAAATTTGGGCAACGGTGCGTGCGTTACCCAATGAAAGGGTGATGGTGGTGACTCTTTCATTCTCAGTGTGGACACAAATTCTGCACTTCCAAGTGAAGAGACTGTAAATTCCACTCCTCCGCATTTCAAGTGCTGAGTTTCACAGTGTACGACTGCATCGTGGTCACGGGACTGGAATTGAAGTTCTGTCAGGTGTGCCAGAGTCATGAGTGCGAAGGAATACCCAGAAAAATGAGCTTTTGGTTCGCATACATTACAGTGCAACAATGCAACGTCCTGTAAAATAACGACAGAAACTTTTGCTCTGCTGCACCGGAATGCACTCGCCCCAAGAGCTCACTTTTCTACATAAACGAACAAAGCTGCAGGAAGTTCCACGCACTACTTCGAGAACCCGCAGCAATGTTCGCCCCGTCACGATCACATGACCCTGCGCACGCCCACTGTGGCAAAAAGTTACGGAGAAATCTGTAAACAACTTGAGATAATTCTCCGTACTCCGGACACGACTTTTTCGTTGACTTCTTGTCAATGTTCACCGTAGGGGTAACAGTTTTCTCCGAGCACCTCTTTGGTCGAACACGGGCATGCGGAGAAAACTGCAAGTCGTTCAGAGATCACTTTCGGTCTTATGGAGAAGTTTGATAAGAGGCTGAAGAAGACGTTGGGGTTGGATGAGAATCGTGGCAGAAAAAAAAAGACTGACTCCCGTGCCCGTGGCTTTTAGCCACAGCACAGGCATAGGAAACTGACAAGACTCCACAACCAGACATGGACATCAGGAACGGAACCACGCCGGGAACGAGTTGGTTGGGGGCCGTCCATTAATTACGTTACGCACCAAGGGGGGCGGGAGCGTCGAAAAGGCCCAAAAGTGCGCACCGCAAGTAAGTGATCATCTGACACCAACGTACCTTCATAGTGAATCCTACGGTAGATATGCTGTTACGTGCGAATGCTACAGAAATTAATGGACGGCCCTTTCCTGGAACCATGCTCCAAGTCCACGCTGAAACGCCGGGATCTCATTGGGCCTCGTTGAAACTACGCAGACCTCCGAGTGAGAGGAAATAAATTTCAGGGAAACGATAAATAATATTACCAAGAAAAAGAGCGTTGGAATTGGAAGTGCATAAGAATGCATGATAATTGCATTGAAGCAATGTAAATGATATTTGTCAGCCACAAACTTACTGGGCCCAAGGGACCTCACTCTGTTCAACACCATAGCACTTCCAAGTGAAGTCTGGGAAATGCCACGAACAGCGAAGGAAATCACGGCAAGAATGGTTGCCGGTTTTCCTCTTTCCTTTGGTAACGACATAGGTGATATTCAGGGAGTTTCTGGGAAATCCAGGAACCGTTTCCGCCCTGACGAGAAACGCCAAGGAAGTGTATTGACTGCGTGGAACTGTCCACGAAACTGGGTGAGGCAAGAATAGGCGTTTCGAAGTGTAATCCGACTGCGAAGGGGTCTCAAAAAGGTAAAAAACTTCACTCCAAAGAAGTGGCATTGCAAAGGATAAACCCACTGCGAAGGAGTCTCCAGAATAGTGAAACACTTGGGCATATCACATTGTAACAAACCACTGTCCTCAACTTATCAAGAACATTTCCGTGGTGCCAATGGATGACCTAAGGCCCTCGTCCTCACTTTCCTGGAGACGCGAAGACTGCAGCAGAGAGTGCGAGAAAGAAACGGGGCCGTTGGATGAATCCCTGCGGTTTCTCCCTCGCGCTCCCCGCCCCGTCGCAGTGGGGGAACGCCACCGTAAGTGCACGCCACTGTGCAGACGAGGCCGCACCCAGGCGCGCAGGGCTCGCTACAGAACCCTCCGCCTGCCGTGCGGCCTGCGACTAGATCATGCACGGCGTCTGGAAACTTCACAACTCAAGCTCCAGGATTCACTGGAACACCCTCCACCTGCCGTGTGGCTAGTCCACCAGGCCTGTGGTCGAAGTGCGGAAGTGTGAAAAAACCTCGATGTCACCCAAAGATCCACCATGACAATGCTCCAGTGTGCTGGAAACACACTTGAGCCCACCGATGACAAGAAGGAAGCCGAAATTCGATCGAGAGGCCGTCACATCGTTCACACTAAATGCTTTGTGCCCGAAAGTGCGACTCACAAATTTCTTTGCAGGTGAACTTTTCCCCAGTTTGTGCTCGAAGAACTGCACATTTTCCGCAAGTTCAGCGGAAAATCGCGCACAAGTGCGGATGAAAAGTTCATTTGCGTCTCGTACTTCAAATGTACAAAACCATCTCGGGGGTTCGAAAATGTGCCACGTTCGTTTCAATGCGAATCGACAAACAAAGGACCTACGAGAGTCGATTCGACTTCAAAACGAGTAACGTGACACGTTTCGCCGTGCTGCACGGTTTTAGTGGAAACTAATGGGACCCTAGATTCCCATATACTACCCAAAGGAGTGCTTCGTCTGAGCGGGTCCTCTTGGCCAGAGCTCACGTTCTTATTCCGGGCAAGAGGAAGTGAATTCCATCGAAACGATACAAATCTGACCCAGAGTAAAAGCGTGTGCATTCCAAGTGCATAAAAATGCACGATGAGCGTCATTGAAGCAATGTACAGTAAATGCTCTATGGAAGAAAACGAGCCCGTACATTGGTTCAATGAAACTTACACGGCCCGGAGAAGCACCGCAACCGCGCGAAAAATGTGCCACGTTCGTTGCAATGCGAATCGACACGGACACCTACGAAAGTCAATTCACTTTGAAACGAAAACGTGACACGTTATACCGTGCTTCGTACACAGTTTCCGCTGAAACAAAAAGAACCCTAAATGCCCAAAATACCCGCGTGAGTGCTTGCCCTGATCGGGTCTTCCTGACACAAAGCACAAGTTCTTACTCCGGGCAAGAGGAAGTGAATTCCATCGAAGCGACCTGACCCGGAGTAAGAGCGTGTGCATTGGAAGTGCATGAGAATGCACGGTAAATGGCATTGAACCAATGTAAACACTCTCGGCCAGAACAAGAGCACGTACTACATTGATTCAATGAAATTTACTCGGCCCTGAGGGACTCACTCTCCTGAGTTGAACCGTTCCTTCCTTGCGAGCGGTGAGTGCACTTACTCCAAAGAAGTGGCGTTGGAATGGATAATCCCACTGCGAAGGGTCTCCCAGAAAGTGAAACACTTGGGCATATCACATTGTAACAAACCACTGTTCTCAACTCATCAAGACATTTCATGGTGCCAATGGATAACCTAAGGCCCTCGTCCTCACTTTCCTGGAGACGCGAAGACTGCAGCAGAGAGTGCGAGAAAGAAACGGGGCCGTTGGGTGAAACCCTGTGGTTTCTCCCTCGTACTCCCCGCCCCGTCGCAGTGGGGGAACGCCACCGTAAGTGCACGCCACTGTGCAGACGAGGCCGCACCCAGGCACGCAGGGCTCGCTACAGAACCCTCCGCCTGCCGTGCGGCCCTGAGTTTCTAGTGTACGAAGGGGAAAAGTCCAATGGAACCCTATCCTACCTACAAGTACCACCATGAGAACGCTCCTGTGTATCGGAAACACATATGAGCCCATCGATGACAAAAGGGAACCTAAAAGTCGATGCAGACCACAGACTGAGGAATATTCTATACCTGCCGGTGAAAGACACTCCGTTGCGGTGAATCGTCGGAAGACAGGTTGCTGCGAGGCGTTCAGAAAAACCACGAGTAAGAATCGCGCACTATTTCCGAACGTGTCGCCGCAACTGTCTTCTCCGAACGAACATCCACAACGGAGCACTCCATATACCCATTCGAAGAGCCTGCAAAATTTCTGATTGGCCGTCAGAAAAGGCCAGTCTAACGGATTTTGCATTGGCCTAACCTGAAAACCCTGTGGAAAGCCGCCGTCAGCACTGACGCCGCCGCATGCGATGCGTGCGCCGGCAGTGGGGGCTTCATGTCGCTGCAAATACAAACAGGTACAAAAAACAATTCACTCAACAACAATGGTACACAAACAAGCAAGCTGATTTGCGCGTCTAAGGACTGCTAGAGCGCACGGCATCAACGCACGGTGGGCTAGAAGACTGCTTGAGGCGGGGCGGTGAAAACTCTCGACGCGTTCTGAGATCCAGAGTCGCTAAACAGGACTCGAACCGAGCGTGTGACCCCACCAATGGACTGCTCGTTCGAAGAGTGATCCATTGGTGGGGTCACACGGTCGATTAGAATCCCATTCAGCGACTCTGGAGCTCAAAACGCGTCGGCATTTCGAGCGACGGCCTTCGCCCGTCTCACTGCGCAACGCGAGGCAGAGAGGACCCTGCCCGACAAATCGCGGAACCCCTCGGAACCCTACACCGAAAACGGGGACGACTTCGGCACTGAAGACGCGAAAAAGGGCGATAAACTTCACTAAGTCCCAGCAAAATTCCCAAATCAACTATCAACAACTAAGCACCGTTCTAAAATTCCCGCGACGAAACCTCTCTAAAGAGCCCCCGCACGAAGCGACTGCCGCGTGTTCCCTCCGTCGAACTCTATTTCGGAAAGTACTCTCAGGCATGCATTACGAAAAGAAAAGAAAAACTATTTTCCTGCTTTCAGAACATTTCTCATGCAGGAAACGCCGCTCCCGAGGGGCGAGCCTACCGGCTACGACAAATCTGCGCTCGCTATCAAACGCGTGCTCGCGGAAGACGTCGTGGCGCGCCGAAGTCACCCCGAACGCGCACAATAAATGTTTCTGTACAATTTAAGTACGAGACATCACAGTTTTAGGTGCACACGAACTTTTCGTACAAATTTCAACCAATTTTTTGGTACAATTTGGTACATAAATGGCGAAAAATGTGCCGTTTTTCGTACGAAAATTGTACGAAAATTGCGTGTGCACAAAAACCTGAGATGTCTCGTACAAAATTGTAAACAACATTTAGTGTGCGAAACAACACTTAAAAACTCAAACGCGGAGCACTGCAGGGATGAGCGGGAAGCCCTTCGTTTTCAACCGCGTCGCTGAAGGCGGGAATCGTCGGCAGCAAGAGATAACGCTGGCTCTCATGTTGGCACCACAAAACGCGGAGTTCCAAGAACAAACAAATTACTGAGTAGTTTTCGGAACACACGCTACATACCAAATTAAACATGCGCGTTGTAACGTGCGAACTCATGAGCAACACTCTGCATGATGTAATCGTGCTTTGTCGTTCACAAATTCACGCGGAACAAGGTGCGTGTTTATTTCTGTACGCAGGCGCGCACGTAATCCTACGCAGCAATTTAGCGTGCCGTCACAGATAAATTCCTACAAAGAACGCTCTTTGTCGCTTCAAAGAAAACGGAGGCCTCGCAGCCGGCGAAGCAAATCGTTCGTAACACAAACGGTTTTGTTTGTAACAAATGAAAAATCCTTTGAAGCATACGAAGAACTTCTTCGCTGCCTTGCGAAGGATTCTGCCTTTGAATTACAAACAAAATTTCTCTTTGAATTACGAAGAACGATCTTTGTAGGGTTCTAAGTGTGATTGGGCTCACTCTAAATTCCTTTCTACAATTATTGTACTTGCTCTCGCAGTACTTTGAACCTCCGTAATTTTTCGTATAAATTTGTACGCGACTTCGCATGAATGAGGGCGATTCCGCGTACAAATTTGTACGAAAATGTTCGCAGGTTTCAAAATTGTGTGAACGCACGCACAAAATTGTAAAAATACATTTAGTGTGCTCGATGAACGCAGCCGCGCTCGTGATGCGGAGAACCTTCACCGCACAACGGACGCCGTAAAATCGTCAAAACTTCAACCGCATCACCTCGTGCAGAGTTGTCCACGTTTGTTTTGTTTTTTCAGTGAAGGAGACGCGCGGGACTGCTATCTTTGTTCACTCACCGCTCGGGGGCGCCCGCTTCTGGATACAGCGTTGACTTGGAATCGCGGGTCTGTTGCGATGCTGCGGGCGTTCCACAGTGGGCCAGAGAAACAGTGGCGGCGGTCAAAATTCCGGACCGGCTTTGAGCTCCAGCGAGTCTAAATGGGACTCGAACCGAGCGTATGACCCCACCAATGGATTGCTCTCAGAACGAGGAATCCATTGGTGGGGTCACACGCTCGGTTCGAGTCCCATTTAGACTTTCTGGAGCTCAAATCGCGTCTTGAATTCGGGCCGCCTCCACCGGTCTTCTGGCCCACTGGGGCCGTGCCGCACCGCAGGGACGGTCGCAGTTCAAAGGAGGGCACTGGTTTCACTGGATCACTATCACTGCACGCACGCACCCACGGAAATCGGACAAGTCGAGCTGCGTGTTCAAGTTCAAGGTCCACACAAGTCCGCACAAGTTTGCACAACACACGCGAATGTCTCGGCACGGCACTGGAAGGACGCGCGACGCTCGCGGACTCTCGGAGGAATCGCGAGCGGGTGCGTGCAACGCAAGCGTGCAACGCAAGCAGAGCGGGGCAGACGCGCTGAGGCCGCAGGACGCGCCGTGCGTGAGGGTCGCCGCGTCGCCCCCTCGCGGACGGAGTGCTGAGTCGACGCGTCTCCGCGAAGGCCGGAACTGAAGTGCCACACGCAGCGCGGGGCCAGCCACGCACTGCACTCGCGGCGCTGCCTCCCCTCTCTCCCTCCTCCCCCGCCGTCGCTGGCGGGCTGCTGCAGTCGACCTCTCCGCCGCAAGCAGCCTGGAACTGAAGTCCAAGCTGCCTGCCGGCGCCGACCGCCGCCGCCGCCCACCGCCTGCAGCCTGCGCTGGCGCGCTGCCCTCCTCTCCTCTCCCCCTCCCTCCCTGCGCCTGTCGCGAGCGTTTCGTGCTGCGGCCCTCGGCCCTGAGTCCTGCCTTTGCCTGCCGGCCACCCCACACGCCCCCGCCGCCCCCGCCGCATGCCTTGCCTCCACCTCCCTGCCCCCTTCCCTCCAGCAGACTGGTTCCGAGAGTCGTTTTCGTCGCTCTGTCTCTGTCGCACCTATGCGGGACGCCCTATGAGTGTGAGAGGGACAGAGCGACGAAAACGACTCTCGGAGTCAGTCTGCTGCTGCCGAGCGATTGGGGAGAGTCGCTTCTTCGCTCCGTCTCTCTCGCACTCACAGGACTCTCGGTAAGGGTGCGAGAGACGGAGCGACGAAGCGATCTCTGAATCGCTCGGCCCTGGCCCAAGCCCCCTGCCCGCGCCCCCTGACCCAGAGGCCAGCAGACTGATTCCGAGAGTCGTTCTCGTCGCTGTCTCCCTCGCACGCACGGGGCGTCCCGGGCGGGTGCGAGAGAGACAAGGCGACGAAAAGGACTCGGCCTCCCTCACTCCACGCCCTCTCCCCTTGCTCTCCCCGCTTCCGACTCCGCCACGGAGAGCCAGGAGTCATTTCTGCATTGCTCGGCATTGCTAGGAAATTAGAGAAAGGAAACGTCTCTTGCTTCGATCCGAATTCCTAAGCAACCCGCTGCGCCGTCCGCTCCTCGGAACGCAGGATGCGTGCGGTCACTCGACACCGCACTCGGCTGCGATTGGAGGGCGGTGCCCGGCGGTCGCGGAGCAGCACTGATAAGGCACGACAGGGCGCAGCGCGGTGACTCGTCACGTGACAGCACGCAGCGCGGTGACTCGTCACGTGACAGGACGCAGCGCGGTGACTCGTCACGTGACAGGACGCAGCGCGGTGACTCGTCACGTGACAGGACGCAGCGCGGTGACTCGTCACGTGACAGGCGCAGCGCGGTGACTCGTCACGTGACAGGACGCAGCGCGGTGACTCGTCACGTGACAGGCCGCAGCGCGGTGACTCGTCACGTGACAGGACGCAGCGCGGTGACTCGTCACGTGACAGGACGCAGCGCGGTGACTCGTCACGGGACAGGACGCAGCGCGAGCGCGGTGACTCGTCACGGGACAGGACGCAGCAAGGTGACTCGTCACGTGACAGGCGCAGCACGGTGACTCGTCACGGACAGGACGCAGCGCGGTGACTCGTCACGTGACAGGACGCAGCGAGTGACTCGTCACGTGACGAGGACGCACGCGTGGCTGACTCGTCACGGTAAGAGGACGCGGCGCGGCGACTCGTCACGTGAGAGGACGCAGCGCGGTGACACGTCACGTGACGGGGCGCAAGGGCGCAACGTGGTGCGCCTGGTCCGTGACGGGGAGAAGAGGCACGCGGTGCGCTTTATCAAGGGCAGGACGCAGCGCGGTGACTCGTCACGTGACAGGACGCCAGGGCGCAACGTGGTGCACCTGGTCACGCAACAAGGCGTGACGCGGTGAGAATTGTCACGTGACGGGGCGCGACTAGTCACGTGACAGGGCGCGCAGCGCGGGTGC
>NW_023144635.1:13616856-13646463 GCF_012932325.1 Thrips palmi
TTTTTCGTTCTTCAAAAACGAAAAAATTCGTTAAGGGGAGGTTCTGGTGAAAATGCTTTTTCTCCGAAATAGGTCCCAATGTGAAAATTTGTTAAAAATTTGATGTCTAACCAAGTATTTATTAAAATTTTTCAATGGGGAGGCACATTCTGTGCGCTGAACCCAGTCGCAGAGCCTTTTTCTCCTATTTGGCTATAACTTGAAAAATCTTTTTGCGCATACTTTTTGTCGTAAAAGGTTGGCCTTGACATTTTTCACTTCTTCGATTTATTTTTAAAAGATGCCGGCATGCAGAACTCAAAATGTAAATTACATTTTTATTCGCAAGCTTTCTAACTAAGCATTTCTCTATAATTGACCAAAAATGTACAAAATAGACAAATTTTAGGGACTTTTCAGCTTAAAAAGCTTCCAATTAATAATGTAATGGAAATTTTGAGCTATGCATGCCGGCATCTTTTGAAAATGAATCGAAGAAGTGAAAAATGTCAAGGTCAACCTTTTACGACAAAATAGTATGCGCAAGGAGATTTTTCAAGATACAGCCAAAATACGCTCAAAAAGACTCTTCGAATGGGTTCAGAGCTTGGCATGTGCCTTCAAAAGTCAAATTTTAGTCTCCTCAAAGAAAGATTTTATATTCCGAACAAATTGTGACAGTGGGATCCATTTGGAAAATAGCAAGATTTTCACCAGAACCTCCCCTTAATGGAACAAAAAATCTTAGTTGGGCCAAAACAAACCGAAACATCGGTTGCTCCAACTAATTCTTTTTTACCGTTTCCGACTTGACCATGGACTTGTCCATGATGGACTTGACCGTGGACACGCGCTCCGCTGAGGTCCCACTCGCAGTGCGCGGGGGGGCGCCCGCAGACCCGATGCGGTCCTCGTGGAAGGCGGCAGCACCTGACGGTGAAAAGGGCAATTGTTACCCTTAACACGTAATGGCATGGGACATAAATAAATGACGCCACGCAGGACCAAAATTGTATCACATTCGGACTGCAGTCATGCAGTTTTAGGCCCATCCGAATGTGATACAATTTTGATCCTGCGTGGTGTCATTTATTTTTTGGTACCTGATGAAAATTAATCTGTCATTGGACACTTTGACCCGCCTGGCGCACGGTTAAAAGGTTCCTGGTTTTCCCAGAAAACCTGTGGTAGAGGCATAGGCGATTTCCAGGAAGTTCCTGGAAAAACCAGGAACTGTTTTTGCCGTGCAGACACAAAATTGGGCAGGGTCGACATGAGCCCCATCCCGATTGAGCCCGGATGACCTGAGCCCCGGCCAGAGCCCCGTTTGAGCCCGACTTGAGCCCCGACTCGAGCCCCGACTGAGCCCCGATGGCCAGAGCCCCGACCTGAGCCCGGTTCGAGCCCCGACCTGAGCCCCGTTTGAGCCCCGCTTGAGCCCCACGCCAAAAAACTTCCATTTTTGAACTTTTTTAGTGAAGATATTGCAACTTTTTGGCGCGGGGCTCAAATGGGGCTCAAACGGGGCTCAGGTCGGGGCTCAAAACGGGCTCAGGTCGGGGCTCTGGCCATCGGGGCTCAGTCGGGGCTCAAGTCGGGGCTCGAGTCGGGCTCGGCCGGGGCTCTGCCGGGGCTCAGGTCATCGGGGCTCAATCGGGACGGGGCTCATGTCGACCCTGCCCAAAATTGTATCAATGTCGACTAAAAAGACTGGACCCTTACAGAAAAATACAGTACGCTTTTAGTCCCCAAACAGTACGCTTTTGGTACGCGTGGACTAGGTCGCTTTTAGTCCCCTCCGACGAGGGGACTAGTCCGCTTCCAACTCTACTGATTCCCACAATGCACCCAATTCCAACACCCAACAGAGACATGCAAACCCAATAGGCGACTGCGTTCCACGGAGCATGAGAACTGTCTTGCACCGACCTGTAAAGAAAACTTAAGCGTGTTTTGAGTACAATTGAAGCCTCAATCTGAGCAGCACCGGCCGACTTGCGCCGATAAGAGCGGATGCGCCTCGAATTTTCTCGCTGGCCAAACATGGTTGAAGACCTTCTCATTCTGCCGGTCGAAAAAGTACGTCGGCATCCCGATCGAAAGGAACTCGACTTCGCACTCGTGAAAGGAAGTATTTCTTGATGGCCGTTCAGCAAAATAGCTGTTTTTCTATGGCATTAACAATGCCTCGACCTAGGCCGAGCGTCGCCGACCGTCTTTGACACGGAATTTTCATTGAAACATATAGCATTTGACTTTTGGCGACCTGCGGATGAACTTTGACCCACTTGCAAGATAAAAAGATTCTCCAGAAACAAGTCTTGCAGGGTTCTCAAAACTGGCCTTTGAAGAAAATGTTTATTTTGCAGAGGGGTCAGTGCTGTGTCCGCAGCTCAGCCAAACGTCACACATCTTCTCACGATATTTTTTGAACGCTAACCTCGTCAACACCGCGATTTCACTGGTCTGCTCTCGACGAGCAAAGTGTGACCGGCAGATAATTAGTGGGACGCACATTACGCAGTTAGGTGGGAGGGTGGATCTAGGCCGCGCAACACGCAAAATATATGATATACTATAGAGTGAATGTCCAAACAATACAAGTAAATTAATGTAACTTTAAGTTTAATTCAGAAATTCTGCGAAATGTTGCGTTTTGCGCCGGAGCGCTGCAAATCCGGTGGGAAGTCTCCTTGCCACATAATTAGGAAGTCGTTTCCAATGCCAAAAGCTGGCAACGCTTCACCTGAAACATTCTCTAGCTTGCCCATATTTGATGATTCGGCCACCTGCACTGCCGAATTTCGGCAAGCTGGGCAGTATTTCAGGGCCAACCTGGCCAATTTGTGGCACTCAAAGCAGCTTGCTAATCTTGAGTGGCAAGTCGACTTGTCACCGGCGCGGCGTTGGAGAGGGCCGGCGTAACGCCACGTTGTGAGGGAGAACTATTGGAGCAAGAAGTGTCTCACAGTTTTACGTAACTGATGGATGGCCCCTCAGCAAGCTAACTCCTCTCCATCAATGTTGAATCGAAAAAAGCGAGAAGAGGGAGAAGCTATTAGGGGACAAGTCTCTCGGAGGGCGAATGGAAAGACGACTTAACACATCATGCTAAAATAAAAAGAGAAAATTTTTGTAGAATTTCTGTAAACATATAAGTGAAAGGCCTTCAAGATGCAGGGTGAGCGATTGCCAAGGGCGGATCCAGCCAGAGGCTTAGAGGGGTGGGAGTGGTGCAGATTGTTTACCTTCAGGGGCATTTTGGTTTGAAGATACACCAAAACGAATCAAAATTCAAGCTTTTTTATTTATTCTTGATTTTTGCTTTTATTAGTATTCACTGTGACAAAATGCATTGGAGCGGTCAGTAAAGTAGGAACAGATATATGTACATATTTTCCTTTAAAACTGACGTTTTATTCAGGCAATCAAGGTTATGGTCATTACATCTTAATAACTTAATAAGAGGTAGGTAAGTAGGAACATGTTTGTCCAGGTACATGTTTCTCTTGAAAACTAATATGGTTTTCACAGTTATCTTGGATCTAGGTCAATACATTGCAATAAATTTAAAATTTACTATTAAAAGCTTACGGTTTATGGTTTTCCCAGCAATCTGGGGTCTAGATCAATACATTTAAATGAATAAATTAAAAACAGGTAGGTAAGAAGGAACGCATATTGGTATACAGGAACAGTTTTCTCTTAAAAAGCTAATGGCTTTCCCTTCCCAGCAGTCTAATGCTGGGGCCGTGCACCAAAGACGAAATCAGTTCAATATATTTAAAATGATAGCAACTTGTACTTACATATTGCTAAAATAGCCCACAAAATAAGAAGATGGACAGTTGTAGGTTCTCTGGTCCAATTTGATTCGATGAAATAAAAATTTTATTGTTTGGTAGCTGCTGCGGCAAGTGAAAACAGTAAACTGGTGTTCAGTATCTTTATAGAAGGCCACGTTTCATGACTTCTGTTCATCGGAAGCCTAGAACAAGAAAAATAAGTTACTATCAAACACCAAAGACAAAAGTCAGCTCATTTTATATGAAAGGAAAGTTAACCAACATGTTGCTAAGAAAATAAGATGGGAAGCCTGAAACTCGCTCCTGTGATTAAAAAGATATTTGAGGATAAGCTGCATTATCCTCACTAGAGTAAAGGTTAGTTTCCAGTTTTCAGAATGTTTTCTTTACGGTTAGTTGCAAACCTATTCATCTAAGGTAAACTATTTTCAAATACATGTTGAGGAACGAAGCACCCGGCAGGGGTATGGTCAAGGTGGCGGCGTTGCCATGTTTCATCTTCGGATGCTCACGTATGGATACGCGCAGGACGATGCGCCGGCACCGGATCGCCGAACCCACCCGAACGCCGACCCGAAGTGACAGTCGGCCCGCCCGAGGCCAATGTTCCACTGTCGGGCCGAGCCGGCTCCGACTCACTGCCCGACAAGCCCACTAACGGAGTGAGTGACAGGGACAGGAGTGCCGTTCGCCGGTCGGTCGTCTCCTCAGATTTTGACTTTTACCTGCTTGTACTTCATGGATCCGACCTAACTTGTATTTTTGAAGGTATGCATGTTTCTTTATCTGCATATTGTGTGTTTTCTTATTTCTTTTGACCTTTGTATAATGGTGCCTGCTTTCCGCGTCTCTCGGGAGGCGACAGTGGAGGGAATGCTATTCAGAAGCTGTTTGTCTTGTGAACATTTTCTTATACCGCGACTTTTGTCTTAATTTTGCCGAATTTCCTTGCCTACTTGACCTCCGCCGTGGGTTGAATTTAGTTAAGTTCCTCTTCTCACTTGTGAATGGCGTTCAAATCGCCTTATCCATCGACCTATAACCTCAATAAAGGTTATAAGACTTAGTCGCTAACCCCCCTTGTCCCCCCGTTTATGGACATTTTTGAGCAATTTTATGTTTAGGGTATGACTGGTGCAGCCGCAAAGAATGAGGAGTTTTATTGCGTCTGCTCGAAGCCAAATGATGGAAGGTGCGTGTCTACACTGAAAAGTCAAAGGTCAGAATTCATTCCAACCTAGGGGAAAGAAAAAAAGTCTCGCCAATTTTTGGCGAGAAACAAAAGTCTCACCAATTTTTTGGCGAGAAACTAAAGTCTCGCCATTTTTTGGCGAGAAACAAATGTCTCGCCAAAATATGGCAATAATTGCAACCCCACTCTATTTGATACTGGGAAGTATATCCCAGTCAAGATCACTCCGGTAAACACATCACTAACTACAGTCTTTCAATTACTCAAGTTGAAAATAATACAGGAAGCATAGACAATATCAACTATATCCATAGACCAACTGCTTCATGCCCAGGCTGGGATCCATGTGTTACGCCGCTCCCTGATTGGTCGTTACCTTTCACTTCACTCGTCATTGGTCGGCTGTGGTCACCAAGCTGCCTCGGCAGCGAACGCCGCGTCCTGATTGGTCGAGGAGGCTCGAGCTCCACCAATCAGAACGCGGCGTTCGCTGGCGGAGGCAGCTTGGTGCAGTCGATGCCACACTTGTGGAACAGTTTATACCTTTTAAGTTGATGTTCAGCTGCTTTCAGTGGGTGAAAAAGAAGCTCACATAAATGAGGAATATCATCAAACGGCTCGATTTTTCAAATGAACTTTAATTTTAGAGCCTCAGAGGAAGTTTTACGGAGGAACACCGCTCGTGCCGCTCGTGCCGACAACTGATTGTTTGTGTTTCACTTGGTATTTATACCAACAAGCTTTGCTCAAAAACCAAGAGCCAGAAACATAGATTGGAACAGGCTGAATGCAATCACCCCACTAAAATTGACATTTGTCGAGTTTTTAACCTTGAAATGTTGAAGTGAAAGGTACGGACCAATCAGGGAGCGGCGTAACACATGGATCCCAGCCGGGCATGAAGCAGTTGGTCTATGGATATAGTTGATTGTCTATGCAGGAAGCTATCACTTTCAGTTATGAAAATATTAATGTAAGGTTATATTATGTGAATTTGGTTTGCGTCAGCAAAGCGTTGCTCAACTATCTACTTTTTTTTTGTCATCGTTTAAAAAGACATTGGTCCAGTGAGTCAGATCCTAAAAGGTCTCTTTCAGTGTCCATGTAGTTAAAGATAATGTCTTTAATAAGAGGCCTAAACAAAGCGACATCCATGATGACACAAGTTCTTACTCACTCCTTTGACTTATTCCAATCCCCAGCTAACCTTGCTGCACTTGGGCATTGTTGGAGGTTCCATGGACAGAACTCGGTTAATAAACTCGAGTTAAGAAAGTTCTGTGCACTATCTAGCACTCTCCGTTTCGCCGTCTCCACTGGACAAAATGCCAAAGTACAGCAGCAGCACTTTAAATCGCCAACACAGATATAATAAAGAAAACATTTTAGTGCACAGACAAGCAACACAGCAACAGGACTGCCATGTTGTGTCGTCTGCTACAGTAGCATTTGTTTTGCGGTAGTGCCAACCTATACATTTTTTTCGTTACTTGTAAAATTACTTTTGGAAGGCAGTGCAGGTTGGCACTACCGCAAAACAAATGCTACTGTAGCAGACGACACAACGAGGGCAACAAATGAATTTCAACATGGCAGTCCTGTTGCTGTGTTGCTTGTCTGTGCACTAAAATGTTTTCTTTATTATATCTGTGTTGGCGATTTAAAGTGCTGCTGCTGTACTTTGGCATTTTGTCCAGTGGAGACGGCGAAAACGGAGAGTGCTAGATAGTGCACAGAACTTTCTTAACTCGAGTTTATTAACCGAGTTCTGTCCATGGAACCTCCAACAATGCCCAAGTGCAGCAAGGTTAAGCTGGGGATTGGGATAAGTCAAAGGAGAGAGTAAGAACTTGTGTCATCATGGATGTCGCTTTGCCTCTTATTAAAGACATTATCTCTAACTACATGGACACTGAAAGAGACCTCCCACTGGACCAATGTCTTTTTAAACGATGACAAAAGAAAGTAAATAGTTGGGCAACGCTTTGCTGACGCAAACCAAATTCACATCATATAACCTAACATTAATATTTTCATATCTGAAAGTGATAGCTTCCTGTATTATTTTCAACTTGAGTAATTGAAAGACTGTAGTTACTGATGTGTTTACCAGAGTGATCTTGATTGGGATATATTTCCCAGTGTCAAATAGAGTGGGGTTTCAATTATTGCCATATTTTGGCGAGACATTTTTCTCGCCAAAAAATGGCGAGACTTTGGTTTCTCGCCAAAAAAATGGCGAGACTTTTGTTTCTCGCCAAAAAATGGCGAGACTTTTTTGTCTCACCAAATTTTGGCCATCAGTCTTGCCATTCAATTTTCAGTGTATGGTTCTTTCTGGCTACCCTTACCCCCTGACCCTACCACTTAAGGATTTGTACAACTGCTTATTCTCTGATTACCTACCACCTACCGCGGCAGTACACTGCGAGAAAAGATCACGGTAAATCCTGTACTGATTACTCCAAACTTCATCGTACTTTTTTTAACAGGCAATACCGTACCTTTTTTTACAGGCAACGCCGTACTTTTTTACAGGGAATCCCGTATTTGTTTACCCGGCAATCCCGTACTTTTAATACCTATCCAAAACTGCAATAATTTCTTTCAGTCGGTCGACCCTTGTTTTTCAAGATCCTGATGTACTATGAGTTGCAAAAGAATCGAACCCGGCCGGCCGGGCCCGGCGCTACCCCGCGCCCAGACGTCTGCCGAAGACGGGCGGGCTTCTCGGCAGATGGACCGACGCAGGGCTGCGCTGTTGTCAAACTATAAACTGCACGTGCCGAGAGGGGGAGGGGAGGGGGCAGCATGCACCAGAGTGCAAAAGGCCTGGCCTGGGCCGCCTGGGCCCGGAGCCCGGAGCGGGCTGGAGGCAACCGGATTTGGCCTAAAATATCGGTTAAAATTGGCGTAGAACAAAATTTCAACAAATGGCTGGACCCGCAACTTTGCAAGGAAGCCATTTCCACCCGATTCAAAATCAAAAATTGAGTTTTTTGAAAAAAATTATTTTGGGTCGAGGGGCAATAAATCTGCGTGTCAGCACCCTCGCAGCGGTGCAGCTCGGAGTGAAAGAGGCCCTCGACACAATAGCCAGGAGGTGACTCGGCTGATTCTCGAATGCAAATTTTCCAGGGCGTTTGGAATGTCGACCAATGTATTGGAAACTCAATTTCCAATCTGTGCATATTAAAATAAATTTTCTAGGATTATTTTCATGAAGTAAGAAAAAGTTAATTGAACACCTTATAATAAAATAATCAGCTCATCTTGAAACGCATTCTGGTAGCGTTGTCCAAATTAGTCATTTTTACACGAGGATGAACTTGTGAAAATCGCACTCGCGCCGACGCGCGCGGCCGGGTGAGCAGAGCTGCTCGGCTGCTCTGCGGCGCCCAGACCAGGGGTCGGGTCGAGGTGTCATTCACTCATAAAGCTATTGTGCACTTGCAGTTATAGTTTGGCAACAAGGCGGCCCGGCGACCGACCGTCTTCCTACCTGTCCGCGCGTCTTCAGCACCAGCCTGAGCGCGGGGTATCGGGTGATTCCGTGCGTAGAGGGTCATTTTGGATGTACCAAATGTTCATTTTTAAAGTTCAACTTTAGGGGCTAAATTTGGTGTGGATGGCATACATAGTACCCCATAGTACCCCTCTGAGCGTGGCAGCGCTACAGGTTGACTTTTAATTTCACCCCCTATGAAATACGGCGGAATTTACAGAAATAATGACGGAATTTACAGATTACGGAATTTACAAAGCGAAGTGTTTAGTCTCCTGACCCGCTGGGTTACAAGATAGGTAAAAACTGTTGACGGTGTCATTTTGAGCATCCAAAATAGCGTTTTTCGGCGAAGGTTGTGGGAACTTTCTCCCTCAGATGGTGGAGCTACGGCCCGAAACGGAATTTACATCTATTTTTACACCCTTACCGTTTTGAACAATTCTGACGGCCTGGAAGCGTCGTTTGACCGCCCCAGGTCCCGCGGGCACGGGCTTCTGGAAGCGTTTTTTATGTTCTTTCGATCCCAAGTGGTCGCGAGGTTTTAAAACGAAAAGGAACCCCAGTAGACCGTCAGTTGTGAAAGCAGCATAGGTCACATGGTCACACGGTGGACATTTTCCCATAGGCTGTTTCGGGTTCAACAAGTGATGATACAAAGGTCACCTTCCGTAATTTTGCGAAGAATAAGTCACAGAAGAGAGTGAAATAGCCAGTTTTCTTTTGATGTGGCTGAGTCATAAACAACAGCACGGCAATGTTGTCTTATAGGTGTTGGTGACCATGACGGAACTTACAAAACGACACTTTACCAGCTTACGAAACCTAGAAAAACAAAAGTTAGATTGACTTATCCACATGAGGACATGGTCTTCGTTTAGTAAAACAAATTTGAATTGACCAAGCTACCAAATCAACATCAGTTCAGGCGCAAGGCCCCGGTGACCTGAAATGCCCCCTACGCACGGAATCACCCTATCGCCGAGCCCGGCCGGGTCCGATTCTTTTGCAACTCATAGTACGTAACTGCTGAAGTCGGACTCCTGGACCCCCCTTCCGACCACTCGTTGAAAAGGTCTTGACGAGACCTATCAAAAGGTGCAATAAAATTTTTCAGTCGGTCGACCCCCTTTTTTCAAGATCCTGATGTGGACAATTCTTGGGAGCGGCCTTTGTTGGGACCAGATCTGGTCCTTCCTACGGCATGGACTGTACGAAAGAACGGTAACTCCTGTTAAAAAACTACGGAATATTTTGTGAAACAAGTACGGTAAATACTGTAGACTGTACGGTGGATACTGGCTTTTGAAGTACGGTAAAGTTTGGCAAAAAAATTATCCAGGATTTACCGTCATTTTTTCTCAGAGTGTAGGTGGTTTTCTCCTCTTGACGGCCGATGAAATAACGCTGTACACTATGCACTATGAACTAAGAACGACTGGGACGAAAAAGAAAGCTTTAGTTAGGCGTTGCATCGAGCAATGGCGGCACCCACTCAGCTAGACCCAAACACAAGGCAGGCTTGCGCAGAGGTAAGCCCGCTTGTACCTCACGCAGGTCTCTGATTGGCTGCGCGCCAACAAGTAGTCCTCCGCAATTTGCGTTGAAATGTTAAATTGACACCAGAGGGGTACTTCCATGCGTTCTGTGGCATTTAAAAATAAACCTACATTTAACGTGACGAATTCATCCTATGAAAGCTGCTTGAAAATGAAGGAAATCGCAGTTTTGAAGCTGGACATGACGCCGACCGCGGAAGAATATTTGGTGTGTCCCAAGCCCCAAGGTGCGTGGCGTCACTTGTGGTTGTGTCTTGACTCTAGCCAGTCTGTACTGAGTGCACTCGTCTATATTACCTGTTGATTTTATCAATCTTATCATATCGTTGGAATGCCGCCATACCCGGCGTACCCGGCGGTGCGTGCCGTTGCAGATGAAGAGTTCCGGGAGCTGCATGAAAGGTACCGGGAGGCCAGGCTCCGGGACGATTACTATAGCCTGCCATGCCCCTGCCAGGGGGATATTGACGAGGACTTGGTCCTCATGGTGAGTGAGGAAAATGCAAAATTATGGAAAAGTGTCGGTATCCCAGGTATTCCAGTTTCCTTTAATGACATACTTTCTGTTTGTAGGAGATCAATATGGCCTTGAGGCGCCGAGGGGTGGGCCTCCTGGCCGTCAGCAGTAAAGCCTTCAAAGAGACTCGACTAGTCGTGCCCGGCACGACGTTCACATGCACTGGAGCCCTTGTTTTCCCGGGGGCCCTCGACGGGTAGCTCTTGGCCGGGTAGCCCTCGGGTCCTGGTGACCAGGGCTTGGCCGTCAGTCTGCCATGAGCTGCTCATGCACTATGTGCTGCCGCGCCCGTGACCGAAGCGCGTCGAGCTCCAGCTCGTCGTCGAGCTCCTCGTCAAGCTCATCCAGTAGTTCCTCCAGTAGTTCCTCATCATCGTCCAGTTCATCCTCGACGAGTTCCTCAGCAAGTTCCTCAACGACCTCAACGAGTGACTCGTCGAGGTCGTCGAGGTCTCACTCACCTAAGGAGGCGCCGCCGGCGCGATCTCCGTCGCACTCTTCTAAGGAGGTGCCATTCCCTCCGCACTCCCCTGAGGAGGCTCCCCCGGCGCCATTTCCGCTGCACTCCCCTGAGGAGGCTCCCCCGGCGCCATTTCCGCCGCACTCCCCTGAGGAGGCTCCCCCGGCGCCATTTCCGCCGCACTCCCCTGAGGAGGCTCCCCCGGCGCCATTTCCGCCGCACTCCCCTGAGGAGGCTCCCCCGGCGCCATTTCCGCCGCACTCCCCTGAGGAGGCTCCCCCGGCGCCATTTCCGCCGCACTCCCCTGAGGAGGCTCCCCCGGCGCCATTTCCGCCGCACTCCCCTGAGGAGGCTCCCCTGGCGCCATTTTCGCCTCGCACTCCACCCTCGGTGAGTATGTTTCTGGGTGTGCTCAGTCCAGTCAATAATGGTCGCGTCAGTGCAGTAATTTTACGTTATTATTCCGCCGTGTATATTCCGCTTCGTGTTCACCCTTCTTGCTACTGATGAGTACACCCAAAAAAATGCAACACTTTTTACGCATGGGAATTCAAAACCAAATCTTAACTCGGATAGTGTAACGTGATCTTTAATTTTTTTTGCCTTAAAAAAAAAAAACTTTTTCAACCTTTTATTATCTGGTTTTCCAGTTTGCTATCTTTTTCGTGTGAAGAACTTGAGAGAAATGGCTGCGTTTCCTAAGGAATTGTCTCACCAGCAAGATTTCGGAGTAAGGTACTTCGAAATCAGCAGGGAGCAATACCTGGAGCCAGGAAAGCTCCTTGACATCATGGTAACTGACGTGGACATCGGTCGTACGGGAGCGTTCGTGGTACGTTTTGAACCTTCGATTCGGAAATGTTTTTTGACAGGTACAAAATATGTGCTTTTACTTAACGTTTTTTTTGTTGTTGTTTCCAGGGGAGACTGCACGAATCTTGTGCGCCTTCTGAAGTGGAAGTAAAGGAGACTTTGGAGGCAATGAAGAATTTCGTGAGGCTTGACCGGCATAAGGGCGTAAGAACGCGCCAATTCAACCCTGATGTACAACTGCGGACTCCACTTCGACCGGAGACAGGCAGCTTTCTCATTGAGGCCATCAGCTCAGTCGACCGGACGACCACATCCTATGAAGACAAGAGGAGCAAGTTCATGGATGCTGTCGCGTCGAAGGATTATTTTTCGGAGAAACGCACATCATTGTAAGTACCTGAGCTTCAATGCAAGTCGAATTTTTCAGTCTCGTTAAATTCTTCAGGGTATCAAATTGTGCATGGTTTTTTTTGGCATTTTCAGGGAAAATGAGTTTTTCAAGGAGGGTGGTGGAATTGGCGCAGCCCTCAACAAGTTTTTTAAAATTTGTGCCAGCAAAAGGGTCATCGTCTATGGGGCGAACCTCGACCTCCCCGACATGCCCCCAAGCCCAGGACTGGACATGAAACTCGTGGAGAATGCCATAACGCACTTGAAATGGACAAAACCGAGAAGGGACCGGCGAAGGAGGGTCTCATCTCGGGTTTATCCGAGCCATTATTTTACCTGGGGACCGAAGGATCTAGCTTCCATGTCCACATTGAAGACAGGTCCTTCGAATCCTTCAACAGGCTGGTAGCTGGTGCTTTCAAAGTGTGGTAAGTAGATCAACGTTTGGCTGGTTTTTTTTTTTGCTGCTTTACCAGCGACGCCCTAATGTCATGACTGTTTTTCGAATTTTGTGCGGTTTCCAGGTTCATCATTCCTCCCAGGTATCTGGAAGCCTTCCTTTACCTGGGTAGGACTCTGGGTGTCCAAAAGCACGAATACAGGTGCTATCAATACATCCAGCACAAATTCTGGTTTGTGGACCCCAGAGTGGTTGAAAACGGCATTCCCGTTTTCACGGTATCTGTTTTTCGTTTTACACTTCATCTTTTTTTGTCTTCATCAATGGTGTGGTGTGATCAGAGCGTCACGTGTAACTTGTGTAATTTATTTTTCAGATTGTGCAGAAGCCCGGTGATATCGTGTACGTGCTCCCGGACACGATTCACTGGGGCTTCAATCTAGGCAGCAACGTGAACGAGTCCATGAATTTCGTGTCCAACTCCTGGATTCCCCACGGACTGAACTCTCGCGGTCGCTGCAGATGCCCCAAGTAAGCCGTTTTCCATTTGTTTTAATCATTGAGAAGGTCGTGTGGACGCGGGCAAGCATTCATTTATCAAAAAAAATTACTATTCATTTTCCAGTGTCGACGGAAACTTTGCGGAGCACTTCCTGGAGGACATTTTCGGAAAGTTGGGAGTCCCGGAGGAGCACATTGTGTCTTTCAAGCACGAGTTCCGGCTTCCACGTAACAAATTGTACCGAGAGGAGGTGCATCCCAATTCGGGAAAGATGTTTGACGCAGCGATCAACATGAAGAATTTGATGGGTCAGGATTACGATGGGGAGGAAGTAAGTCAAATCTGAAGCATGATGCCTTTGACTTCACTTCTTTTTTTTCTTTCACTGAAGATTGATATATTTTTTTTTCACGTGTAGATTGGGAAACCTATAGTTCGGCTGCAGTGGCCTGGCCCCTTTGAACGATTCGGCGTCCTCGAGGTTGACCTGGACACCGACGAGTCTGACAGCGATGTCGATGTCGAAGCGCCACAACATCAAGAGCAACAAAACGTCGATGGTCAGGTGAAGATCACAGAGCACGGGAGTCGCCACACAGTAAAAACTCTACGAAGAATCGCTTCGTAATACGAAGGCATTTAGCACCACGAAGCGAGGAGCGGCGCTGTGCGCCGATTTCACGGACGGCGCGGGCAAGCGCCGTTTCTCATTCAGGACGCCCTTTGGCGCTTCTGGCGCCAAACAGGCGTGGACGTCCTAAACGAGGCCGCCAGGGGCACGGCAAAGAAGCTGCTCCTGTACCAGGCGGCTAGTAAGGCCTGGCGCCTGTGCGACAACACGAATTCTGTACGCGTCTGCCACGCGATTGTGAAATTATGTGAGCTACCACACCCTCTCGGTACAATTTGTCCAACAGTCTGCCAGCAGCCATGCGCCAGTGCCGATGCGAAAGAAGTCCTCCGCGTCAAAATGCGTGTTAGGATCTACATGGCAAGGCGGAGATAAAACCGCCTGCACCGAGGCCAAGGGTACTGGCCTCCCTTAGCTCACGGCCCTTCAGTTGTAGTGCGTTGGAATGGCTGACGTCATCGAGGCGTACCCTACGCTAGGCGTCGGGGTGAAAAGTCTGCTCCGTGCGGTGCCCTTGAACGGCCGGGACTAGTTTGTTTAATCAAAGTGCGGGCAGTTATAGAAACCCACGGAGTGCAATATTTGAACGTGACGGCTCGTCACGCCGCACAGGAAGGCTCGGAAATCACTTAGAGGACCTCAAGTCAGCGTTCCCGCAGCCCCGACGCCGTTGCCGGTCCCGCAGGTCGTGCATTTGCAAGCAGCGGCCGAGTGGGAGGGAAGACCTGGCGCGCGGCTCTTGGAGGGCATCGTGGACGGGGCTGCAGAGGTCCACGAGGCGTTGTACATAGCAAGTAAGTGTCGCTCATCTGGGCTCAGTCGGTGAGCATTCCCTCCAGCTGGGCGGTGCTCTCGCGGCGCGGGTTTGTGGGGCTCGGGCCGTGCGGGTACGGCAGGCAGGCACGGTAAAAACTTTGTCGTGTTTTACAAGGACCGGTCACCTAAGCTAAGGGTCTTGGCCCCTGGTCCTTAGGGAGACGCCTCTGGCTAAGGTAGCTCCTTAGCCAAACTAGCCCAGCGCGTCGTTTTCACGTCCGCCATTTTTAACCTCACATTTGCCAATTGTAGAAATTCAGAAAATAAACTAATAAAACACAACGCAACATAATTTTTCACGTAAAATTTAACGCTGAATCCCTCAGACTGTTGTTTGCTATAGCTGCCAAAAGGAATTGGAGTATACAAACATTAGATGTAAAAACAGCCTTTCTATACGGAGAGCTAGAAGAACCAATATACATGGAAATACCAGAAGGTTTTGAACAACCTGGTAAAATATGTTTGCTGAAGAAATCATTGTATGGACTCCGACAAGCACCAAGCCAGTGGAATAAAAGATTCACTGGATTTCTAAGAGAACAAAACAGGATACAACTAAAGTCAGATAATTGTATCTTCAAATCAAAAGAGGGTGATTTGTATCTGGCTATTCACGTTGATGACGGAATAATTATTGGAGAAAATAAAGAATGTATCAAGAAATTGCAAGACAAATTGAAGAGAGAATTTGAGATGACTATAAATGAAGATCCAAAAACATATCTTGGAATGGATATCGAGAAAACAGAAGGAGGTATAATAATCACACAAGAGAATTATGCAGATAAGGTGATCAAGAAATTTGGAATGGAAGGGGCAAATCCAATGAAGACTCCACTAAATCCAGACATATACAGAAGTGATGATCAAGATAATGAGGAAGTAGAAGACTCACATATCAACTTCAGAGAGGGTATAGGTAGTCTTTTATATTTATCATGCAAAACACGCCCTGATCTGGGTTTTGCTGTGAACTATATGAGTCGTTCGATGGAACAACCAAAGAAGAAAGATTATATCAATCTTAAGGGGAGGTTCTGGTGAAAATGCTATTTTCTCCCATAAAGGTCCCACTGTGAAAATTTGTTAAAAATTTGATGTCTTATCAAGTACTCATTAAAATTTTTCATTGGGGAGGCACATTCTGTGCCCTGAATCCAGTCGCCGAGCCTTTTTCTCCCATTTAGGCTACCGTGAAACGGGGTAACTTCGGACACTTTTGAGAGGTTATTTTGAAATTGTGAAAGTTGTGGTGCTGTCATGGACTTAGGGGTTAAAATTTATCATCTACGCACCTTTAGCTTCGATTTGGCGCTAATTTCAAATATTTGCACCTCACCGTTTTTACAGTGGAGGGTCCGAAGCAGTGTCCGAAATTACCCCGTGTTTTGGGGTAATTTCGGACACCCCTGGAAAAAACGACTTTTCGTTCTGATTTTGGTCCCAAAATCGATCACTGTCTCTTCCTAAAGTGCTAATATGATTATGTGAAAAATTCGTAAGGGTTAAGATGTAAAAAGTAAGGTAGGGGTGGTCATTCATACATAATTTTAAGTCATGTTTTGAACTCATATGTCGTTCGATTTAAGGGGGCTCATACAAGTTAAAAGCACTTTTTTAAAAAAAAATTTTGATGTAGACGGATTAAGATTTTACAATTTCTGTCTTAAAATCCTTTTAGATAATTGAGTAAGCTTCATTTTGGCTTAAGGGAAAGTGACTTTGGACATTTTTTGGAGATTTAGTCGAAACGTTTAAAATTTTGCTTCTCGTAAGATTTTGTTCGCATACTTGCTCAGATCTGTGGGGAAAAAATCAGGGAGACTCATCCCCAGTAGTGTCATAGAATTGACTACAATGGGCTTTATATCTGCAATAGTTTTCAAGAAAAAAATAAAAACAATTTTTTTAACAATTTTTTAAACAAATTTTTCAACAAAAAATTGTTTTTATTTTTTTTCTTGAAAACTATTGCAGATATAAAGCCCATTGTAGTCAATTCTATGACACTACTGGGGATGAGTCTCCCTGATTTTTTCCCCACAGATCTGAGCAAGTATGCGAACAAAATCTTACGAGAAGCAAAATTTTAAACGTTTCGACTAAATCTCCAAAAAATGTCCAAAGTCACTTTCCCTTAAGCCAAAATGAAGCTTACTCAATTATCTAAAAGGATTTTAAGACAGAAATTGTAAAATCTTAATCCGTCTACATCAAAAAATTTTTTTTAAAAAGTGCTTTTAACTTGTATGAGCCCCCTTAAGGAATAGTTGGTGGAACGAGTAGAGCCATTTAGAACGCTTCTATTGGTTAGTTTTTGACCGATTAGCTTTCACAGGCAACTCGGGCCATACTTTATTACGCGAAAGTGAATCTTAAATCTGCCTCTACAAGATTACATACGATCACATACATGCATATGAAAGGCAAGTAGTCGTGTCGTATGTACGGTTAGGAAGATACAGGGGCTCAGTGGAAAGCTTTGCATGGTAAACCGGCGAGCTATGCAGCCATTCGCCAAGTCCAACTCTCATGTCACATGAAAGAAAATTAATCACAAAACAGTCGTTGACACTAAGGTAGAACATGCACATTAAAAAAAAACTAAGTATTAAAGATGTAGCTTTGCCCCATTTTCATGAAATTCGAAGTTTACAAAGCAACCGCTGTGACAATTGGGGATTATCGTTGTTATTGGATTATCTTCAACTTTCAGAAGAGCTCTTCAGCTTCCACCACTCAAACCCTGCGAAATTGAAAGTGTTCAGAACATACCCACTCTCCCTGGCGTGACGTTTGTTTGTCCGAAATTACCCCGTAAAGTAGCATTTTTTTAGTTTTGAGCCCATATAAACCATACTATTTGACCCAGGTGATTGAAAATTTGACACAGTATGCTCTTAACGTGATTGAATCGACAAACAATCCCCTCATGAACCGGCCATGAACAGTTTCGGCTTGCCAGTCAAAGTTTTTACGCATAAGGCGAATTTAGGTAAAAATGGTTAAATACAAAAACCACAATTTCTCCTGGAGTTTGTCCCTGGTTTGGCCTCCGGGTGATTGATCAGATGGTTTTAAGTGTGGCCGATGCGATGCGCGCAACGGGACAAGCCTCCAAGTTGGCCGTTAGATGGGAGCATCATCGTAATGCTTCCGGGCAGAGTTGTCCGAAATTACACCGAGTGTCCGAAATTACCCCGTTTCACGGTATAACTTTAAAAATCTTCTTGCGCATACTATTTTGTCGTAAAAGGTTGGCTAAGACATTTTTCACTTCTTCGATTCATTTTTTAAAAATGCCGGCATGCCCATCTCAAAATGTCAATTGCATTTTTATTCGCAAGCTTTCTACCCAAGCATTTCACTAAAATTGATCAAAAATGTACAAAACAGACAAATTTTAGGGACTTTTCAGCTTAAAAAGCTAATAATTAATAATATAATGGAAGTTTCGAGCTATGCATGCCGGAATCTTTTGAAAATGAGTCGAAGAAGTGAAAAATGTCAAGGTCAACCTTTTACGACAAAATAGTATGCGCAAGGAGATTTTTTAAGATACAGCCAAAATAGGCTCAAAAAGACTCTTCGACTGGGTTGACAGCCTGGCATGTGCCTTCAAAAGTCAAATTTTAGTCTCCCCAATGAAATATTTTATATTCCGAACAAATTATGACTGAAGGATCCATTTGGAAAATGGCAAGATTTTCACCAGAACCTCCCCTTAAAAGAACACTGAGATATTTGAGAGGAACAACAGCAAATGGAATCTTCTATAGTAGAAGTCAAGAAGATAAAAACTAGGGGTACGCGCCGTTTAGTTTGGGCGCGTAGTAGGCGAGCGATGCGTCTGAACACATTCTTATAGGAGATGGCGAAGAATATGTGGAGAATAAGGCCAATACAGTGTCTTCCGTCACGAAAAGGCCGGAATTCATGTCATTTTCGTGATTATCTTACTGAAAACTGCAGGAAACAATGGGAAACTCAACTTTGTAATATTGGTCACAAATTGGTAAATTTTAGGAAAAGGAAAGGTCTGGGATGAAATTGGAAGTCATTTTCGTGATCAGCACACCAAACTGCAGGAAACTCTGTAAAACTCGACTCAAAAATTTTTGGCCAAAATTGGTAAATATTTGGAAAAGTAAAGGTCTGAGAAGAAATTGGAAGTCATTTTCGTGATCAGCACACCAAAAACTGCAGGAAACTATGTAAAACTCGACTAAAAAATTTTTGGTCCAAAATTGGCAAATATTTGGAAAAGTAAAGGTCTGAGATGAAATTGGAAGTCATTTTCGTGATCAGCACAGCAAAAACTGCAGGAAACTATGTATAACTCAACTCAAAAATTTTGGTCCAAAATTGGCAAATATTTGGAAAAGTAAAGGTCTGAGATGAAATTGGAAGTCATTTTCGTGATCAGCACACCAAAAACTGGAGGAAACTATGTATAACTCGACTCAAAAATTTTGGTCCGAAATTGGTAAATATTTGGAAAAGTAAAGGTCTGGGATGAAATTGGAAGTCATTTTCATGATCAGCACACCCAAAACTGCAGGAAACTATGTAGAACTCGACTTCAAAATTTTGTTCAGAAATTGGTAAATTTTGGGAAAAGTAATGGTCTGGGATGAAATTTGAAGTTATTTTCGCAATTTCTAAGTGTGTTTCCTGTTCATTGTGTCGTAACATGAACCCTAACACTGTTACTCAGTCGAGTAACATTCAACAGCCAGCATTGAATTACTTAATACGATTCACAAATGCTTCAATTACCATTCGATATCTCCTTGTTATTGAACTTATGAATACACAATGTTATAAGTAATACCTAAAAAGCCTTTTATCTCCCTTTTATTTTACACTAGTGGATGAAACTTCATTGATTTATCTCAATTCATTAAAAAGAGACACATTTACAGGCAGGCTGATTGCAACTACTTTACGGAGAAGACCTTCTGTCAGATCCAATGAATCGTTCCATTGAATTCAATGTCGAGCCCACTTATTGCTAAACGCAAGTTTATCTTATTCATAATGATAGTCATGATGTGATATTTAATCTTTAAAACAGTATAGCATAAGTATTTACCTAACATTCTGAATAAATTAAAAAGACAGCCAACTCAAACCATGACTGACACAAATTACCAGTTGTCGCAGACAATGTATGATGAAGTTAAAAGAATCGTCTCATGAAATCATGTGACCAAGTCACTGAATCGTCTCATTGAATCAGATGTCAATGTCAAACCATGTATGCGCTACTCTCACTCACCATATAGTTATCTTTAAGGTTAGTACTATAGTAAACTTACAGCATTGCAATGAAGCCTTTCCCCAGAGTCAGTGCCAAGAGTCAGCAAAGACTATTTATTTTGGCAAGATTAGTGTCTGGTTTGTACTTTTAGATTGCATTCATCTATTTTCTAACTGTTATTGAGCAAAGCAAACAACTAAAAAGTATAATGTCTGAGAATAAAAATGGAAATACACTCTCAAAACTTAAAAAGACCAAATCATTCTTGCAATTATCAAACGATCAAACACACTCCACTGACTAAAACATTTCCCCTGTGGCGGGGGAGGGGAGGGGGCGGACGGACGGACGAAACGCGTAATAATTGTCACTTTCATTTTCCGTATTTCACTGTGTTGACACTCCGGAGGGGTTTCAATCATTGTAGAATATCGAAAAACTAAGACCGAACTCACTTTTAAGCCCTTCTCCTCTCTATTTTGTTTTATTTGCCAATGTTTTGCCAGTCCCGTATTTGAGAGCCGCGGCCGCAAGTATGAAAAATTGCTATATATGCTGCCAACCTAACCACGCTAAGAACCTAATTCAAAAAGATGTTTTGAATATTTCAAACGGTAGTAATCGTGAATATAAAATAAACTCCCCCTGTGGGACCTTTAGGGGATGTTCGGTGCAAAATTTGGTAACTATTAGTGTTGTAGTTGCTGAGAAACGTGAGCGTGTACGCTACAGACAGACAGACAGACGCACGACCAGTCACTTTTCGGAGCGCCCAAACACGGCAAGGTCTCGCTATCGCTCGCCAATGAAGAAACATTACATCTGATTGCCTACTGTGATGCAGATTTTGCAGGAGATGTAGACTCAAGAGAACAAGACAAAACCAAAGAGATAAGAAGTCTTTATCAGGATTAGTCCTAGCACCAATTAACGCGTGATACAAAATTTTATATCAGTGCTGATACAAAAGTCTGTAACATTTGTGATGGAAATTTCTGCGTAACCATGTTACAGAATTTTGTATTGAAATTTTTTTGAGTGTAAGATAAAAAGGGAGCAATGTCAAAACCCTCGCTGAGCCAAGCCGAAGCGTGACGTCGACGCCCTGAACATGTGTGCAAAAATTCAAGCTTCTTTCACAAAATGCGCGATTTTTTTGGCTACCACGGCCACTATTCCGGGAAAAGTACCACTTGACAGCACGTCACTGCCTGTCTGACGAGGCGAAATGTGATTGAGGATGTTAGCACGACACCCCCAAAACACTTGTCCTGCATTCAGCTCGTGACTGGATTCATACTGCCTGCATTCTTTTGTCTGTCTCTTATTACCAAGCAATTTTCTTCTTTTCAGACATAAGAGGATTGGAAACTTCTTCAACTTTTCAATACGAAAGCTTATCGGCAGGTATGTGGATAAGCGAATTTGCGCCGATCGTAATCAATTCAGCTTCCGTTCCTTCTTTTTAATTCTGTCTCCTATCGCAGATCCAACATGGATTTGCGGGGCCTCCTCGTCCTCCTGTTGCTTTTTGCTGCTTCTGTACGGTGCATTCCCGTTCCACCCGAAAAAACCGAGGAAACTCTTGAAAATGCAAAGGTGCCGCTGTACGCTTACGACTGCTTCTCGAAGCTAGACACCAACATCTCCACCATCAGTCTCAACAAGGTCGCTCCTTGCCCGGAAACTGTTTCCACACTCTCAGCCGTTTACTGACTATTTCTCATTAGCAAACGCATTTCTGTAAGCAACTATAATACTTAGTATTTTTTGTCAGTATTACTAAGCAATTACTAATTACTGTACTGATATTGCCGTTTTCTTTGTAAATTACTAAGAAATTTTTAAGTATTTAAGAACTAAATACTAAGTATTATGGTTGCTTACAGAAATACGTCTGCTAATGAGAAATAGTCAGTAAACGGCTGAGAGTGCAAAAGTTCGACAGAGGTGAAACTGCAACTTCTTCAGCGCGTGAATTTTAGGCATGTCCACGTCATCTCTTGTGCTGTTCATATCACCAGAACATGCATTCACACTCAAGCATGGTCGAGACACGGGAGTGGATGGTTGATTTTACCTACGAAGAATGCAAGAAGATTCACACTACCCGGGAGTACAAACTGTACCAGCACACTCTCAACAACCTGAAGCGGAATGGCACCACGTACGTGCCGTCAGTGACGGTATTAGGAAGTGTATCAGGGGACGGAAAATGTTCGTCAGGGGACGTCTTCAACGATATGGACGGATCTTGGAGGGATGTGGTTGTGCAAGCAAGGGCTGACGTAACCGTTTTCGATTTCATCGGAGTAGTTGATGAATCCACAGGGATGATTCACCCTACGAGGAGGGCTGACAGCTCCCTACAGGGACGGCCAGGCCAGTGACATCTTGGTGGGAAGCTGCTTTTGGGATGTACAGCCTCCTTCGGATGCGGAGTGCAATGAGCACAGTCTCGTTGTGAGGCATCGCTCCCCCTCGCGAAGGCCCGGACTGTTGAAGGAAAAGAAACAAATTTACGGTAACTTTATAACGAATGCATGCGGCAAGATACTCATACTTACTTAATATACGAGTGAGTTGCGTGTATTTCTTTTTTTTCCGTTGGTGTATCATAAAGAAAAAGGATGATGCTTGTCCCGCCCAAGAAGCAACTCTACACAAGTTTTTGTTTTGTTTGTTTTTGTGTTTATTATTTCAAAAGAAAACAGTACAAACGAACGTCAAGCAAACGACGGCGATAATGTCACGCTAAGAAATACATGAGATGAATGAATAATAATTGAAAACTAAAAGAACAAAGCTACAATTGCTTGATTAATACATAACAAAAAGCTGCAGAATACAGGATGCATAATAAGACAAACATTGAAGGAGGAGTCTCGATTTCAATGTCCTACACTCTTCCATTCAATCCCTCATCACGGGAATTCCGTTTGGAAGGGGGAAGGCCCACGACGATGCGTCGGAGATCCGGGTAGGCGTCGCTGAACGGAATGTCCTCCACCGATGCAAATGATTTTGAAGTCTCGATGGTCTTCTTGGTGTACGGGGCAAAATCAAGCGCTTGGGGTGCGGAAGGCTTCTCAGTCGGCCAAGATGAATCTTTCACGGAGTCGGAAGGGAGTGCCGGCGTCTCGAAGGTGAATTTTTTCTTCATGGCCGAATGGAGGATGTAGTGCGTCAGAGAGGACCAAATGGCAGTAAATATCCACCACCCGCAACCAAGTTCCTTTCGGATGTGAAGAACCCGGAGTGAAACAGAACAGAAGTACTTGATGGTTTGAATCACGAAAATGACACCAAGCACACGCGATGATAAGAGCCCGAAGTCACACAACCAGCCGTACATCTTACGATGCGTCGATTTTGACAGCTCCTCCATCTCGGAAGCGGAAAACACGTTGAGAGAGCGGAATGATGACTCCGGTGCGTTGCCGAGGATCCGATTGGCAACGTAGGATGAAATTGCGGATCGCTGATTGGGGAACATCATTGATTTTTCCAGGTCACGCATGTCATTCATGGTAAACACCCCTGTAAAAAATTTTAAGTGCTTCTTGCTGGGGGGTTTTGGGACCTTTGTGCATTTCCAATGAACTTCCGGGTTTAAGGGGAACCCAAAGCCCTTTAGTGAATTTCGTGCAATCTGTGCTTTGAACTTTTGTTGCGAATAAGTGCGGGGTGGACTCTTTGAAGAAATTCGTGGAGGTTGGCGGGAAGGCCCCGTGTGGGGCCCCCCAAACCCCCCCCCCAAACCCGTCCACCAAAAGCCCGGGACGACGAAACCCCAATTTTCTCCCGGGAAAAAGGGATGGAAGCCCCGGGCCCCGGGGGGAATGGGGGGCAAAAAAATCCCCAAAACGGACGTTTCAGGAACAAGGGAAAGGGGGGGGCTCCCGCGATTTTTCGGGACCCTGGACCCAAATTTCCCAAATTTGCCGATTCCAATTTTCAAAAATTAAATCTTCTCAAGAAGAAAAAAAAAATGGCAACCTTTGGGTTAAAAGGAAGAAAAAATTTTGGCTTCAAATGCGTTTTTCCCTAAAAATTCCCTTCATTTTCCCTTTTGCCATACATGTTTTGCATTTTTGTTTCCTTCAAACAATTGAGGGAGTCTATTTGTAATTTAAAAAACACTATCTCGCTTCAAACTCCACGCCGTTGTCAAATTCTCGGGCCAAGGTTTCGATAGAATTACGGAAAGGAAATTTTTTTAAAGGTACCATTGGAACAACAGAGGGATTCCCCCAAAAGGGCAAATTTAATTTTTCTAATTGGGACAAATTTAGCGGGAAAATGTCGCTTTTTGATCTTATGATAGTTTAAGTTGTTTGCTCAGTTCTGGATTGTATTTCTTCTTTCTAGTCATAAAAAGAGGAGAAAAATGGTGCCGACCAAGTTTTGAACGTTCCTTCGTTTGGCCTACAAAAGGAATTATGTCGAAATCATTGAAACTGTCACCTCAAAATAATCCACCAAAGTCTTGATCCTGGTAGGTCTCATTTCCCTTCCTCTCCTCTAATAAACAATTACTATGTAGTCCCTAGGTGCAACAGTTTCACATAAGCTACAAAAGCAAAAGCAATTTTATTCAATCCTTTTTCAACGAAATTCCTTGTGTAGGCCAAACGAAGGAACGTTCAAAACTTGGTCGGCACCATTTTTCTCCTCTTTTTATGACTAGAAAGAAGAAATACAATCCAGAACTGAGCAAACAACTTAAACTATCGTAAGATCAAAAAACGACATTTTCCCGCTAAATTTGTCAAAAGTAGAAAAATGTAAATATTGCAGGTGTTGTTTGTGCTGGCCAAAACCCCCCTCTTAGTGTTGATAGGTCCTAATGGTACCCGTTAAGCCCACAAAGTTTAAACCGATTCCGTGACCCAATCTCTCACCTCGGACCACCTTGGGCTGGAGATATTTTGACAAGAGCGGCTTTGTTGTAGAGTTTGAACTTCGCTGAGATGAGTGATTTTTCAAACTTCACCAAATAGACATTACCTTACAGATTTAGATTCGTCTCGAGAAGGCAAACAAAAAATGTCAACACATGTCATGGCTTAAAATAGAAAATGAAAGAGTTATTGGATTTTTAGAGTGCAAAAATGGTCAAAAAGACATTAGAAGTTCAATAATTCTTTCATTTTCCATTTTAACCCATTATATGTGTTGACATTTTTTGTTTGTCTTCTTGAGATGAATCTAATTCTGTAAGCTGATGTGTATTCGGTCAAGTTTGAAATTTGGCTCCAGGCGCTGCCCTGCGGAAGTCTGCAGGGAGTTCCCCACCACCTTGCCCTGTGTTCCTGAAGCAGCGTGCGCCGTTTTCGGGTGCACTTTTTTTGCACTCCGCATCAGCCCCGCGGCCTGCGCGCGCTTTGCCATCCTTTGCCCAGGTTAGGGGTACCGTGTGGGTTCTCTGTCGCCCGGGGACGTTCTGGTGGACGCGGGTGGGGCGGCTTCGGGCGGCCTGCACTACGTCTGCGCTACGCGCGCTGCGAATGCACTACGCTAGCGCTAATTCGCTCTACGAATGCACTGCGCTAGCGCTACCACTGCACTTCATTCGCACTAAAATGCTCTACGAATGCACTATGATTGCACGAAATTGCACTACGGCGGCCCATGTTCGCACTAAAACGCACTGTGAATGCCCTTCGATTGCACGATAATGCACTACGGTCGCACCAGAAAAGCACGAGAACGCACTAAAATTTTTTTACAGGGGCAGTCCGCCTCCGCTGACGTGCTTCACCTTGAAGTGCATTTCTATGTCCTCGGCGGGTTTGAGGACCGTTGGCGTGTCCCTTTCCAAATGTACTTCCGGTTCAAGTGATAACCAAACGCTTCCGTTGAGCTGGTACTGCGTCGGCCCGAGACTGCTGCATGGAATCTCTTCCGCATGTTTCGTCAGAATATGCGTGATGGGACTCATGAAGAACGATTCGTTTTTGAAGGTGGCGGGAATGGCGTCGTAGCACGCCTGAGTCGGTCTCAGACGTGCCATGGCAGATCCGCACTTGACGACAACCAATGTCTCCCCGCGGACCACAGCATGGATGCCCTTAGCTCCGGAATGGAGCAACATCCCGGCGGACTCCGGATTCGATTTCAGAGTAGCGAGTTTGGTCAGAAGCAGTTGTCCTTCCAGTTCGCATCTTTTCTTGATCCCGTGAAGCAAGAGTTTCTGCAAACTGTCTTGATTGCGAACTTCCAGAAACTGAATCTTGCTGCTGAAGAATGAGATCATATCTGGCTTAATCCTGTGCCGGTCGTGAGGACGGAAGAAGAAGTGGTCTTCGGAAACGCGCTCCCTCGTGGAGACGAAGATTCCCGGATGTTCCGTTTTGCAGCTCTGTGTCCGCAGAGTGACTTCTCCAAAAATTTTGACGGCGAAAGTCGTATCATCTGTATCGACAACGACGTATTGCTCTTCTTCATGTCCCTCGGCTGACGTCGTAGTCACTTTCTTGGCCACGTCTTCGATCAGAACCTCATAGCTCCCGGGTGGAAGGATCTGCAGTTCAAGTGTAGTTTGAACTCAGTGGAAAAACTGCAGTATTGGAACAGTACTATGGATTCAAAAGTAACTGCAAAAGTATTAGAGTTGAGAACCTCAATTTATGTGCATTGGTCACAGACTTTAAACTGATAATAAATTGTTGTTCTGGTCTTCAGCCTTACTACAGAGCGCCTCTGCAGAAGGATTTCAGTTTTGACTTAGTTAAAATTACAGTCGTTACAATACATATGAAGCACAGAAGTAAACTTACTGTTTCAGAACTAATCATTAACTGTACTTGTACAGTTAATGATTAGTTCTGAAACAGTTAGACTGCATGATAGTGTCGAGAATAAAGAGTGCAGAAGAATCTGAAGAAAAACTGCAGTTTTAACTGAGTTTCCCTGCTAATGCTACCGGCAAAGGCCTTATTATGTGGTCACGTTGGGGGGATCACCCTTTCCCCGGCAGGCGGCGTAGACCAGTGGATAAGTCACTTTGGGCCGCAACCTAAAGGTGCGAGGTTCGATTCCCCGCAGAAAATCTGATTTCATCATCAGACCATAAGGAAGTTGACCATGGAAGGTCGAAGGGGGCAGCAGAATCAGACAGAAGTAGGAAAATTGAACGTTCAAATTCATTTTTTAACACGTACTTTTAACACTACACTTTAACTTCATTCTTTCTCTAAGTGAATTCTGTAGGTGTAACTATGATTTAGGAGTACATTCACTGCAGTGTGAAATTGGTCTAAACTGTAGTCAAAACCGTAGTTGGGCGAAAAAACTGGTACTTTTTCTGCAGTTTAACTAAGCTTTTTGTACAAAATTCTTTAGTCTTTTGTAGAAAATTTTCGGTTACAGAAGAGTTTAAACACAGAAAATCTCGGCTTTTTTTCCATTTTTTTATAATTTACAGTTACTTTAAACACAAAGTTAAGTTCAGTAAAACGCAAGTAAAGAAGTGCTGTTCAGACTGCAGATCCTTCCACCCTGAGGCATTTTTTTAAAGAAGTCCGATCGTGGAACACGACCGATGCCGATTTCCTCCATTTTTTGGTCAAAGGTAGTCCTTGTGGGTCTAAGAAAGGCCACAAATTTTTTTGGGGCCCAAATATGCACCGTTCAGATTCTATGGGCAATTTTCGTTTTCTCTGACAACTTTCACATAATATGGCCCAAAAATTTAAAAATCGCCTTTTTGGGGCCTCTATGCACTCGATTGAGCTCAAAATGTGGTATCTTTTGTAAAATCACGCGGAAACACGAATCCGGTGCTCGTTTGTTGATAGGACAACCCAAAAAAGATGTTATGACTGTTTCTCAGGTTTTGTAGTGGTTTTACTTTTCTTGGGTTTTGGGGTTCGGCATCGATTTTTGCCAATCCGATGAGTGGATTTTTTAGATAAAGGACCAATCTATCATACTACGAGATCAAAGTTTGTGTACGCCGCGTGAAAAGCAGTGGCGCTGCAAAAATTGAAAAACCGTCATTTCTGGGTATTTTTGATCAGATAAGCCACCTTTCGCGTGACCGTCTCCGCCCCATATTCAGTCTGAATATTGTCCCAAGTGATGTCAGAGTTGGTGTGAAATTTCACCTCTGTAGCTCAAGTATTTTGGAAATGGCAGCTTTCTAAGTTTTGCAATCACGTAAGGCATTACTTTCAGTAGAATTGCGGGAAATGTGAAGACTTGTCACAGATCGGGTAAAAAATGAGATAGATGAGTGCGTCAAAGTTCTCTAAGCGTAATTTTGGACAAGGAATCCGATTTTGCTGGTACGAAGACCCTAGGCGAACTCTGAAGTGGGAAAAAAAGGCCATTTTTATGTGGTTTGCACGAAATCGTAGTTTTAGAGTCCCCTGGGGTCTTCGTACCGGCAAAATCGGATTCCTTGTCCAAAATTACGCTAAGAGAACTTTGACGCACTCATCTATCTCATTTATTACCCGATCTGTGACAAGTCTTCACATTTACCGCAATTCTACTTAAAGAAAATGCCTTACGTGATTGCAAAACTTTAGAAAGCTGCCATTTCCAAACTACTTTAGCTACAGCGGTGAAATTTCACACCACTCTGACATCACTTGGGACAATATTTTGACTGAATATGGGGCGGAGACGGTCACGCGAAAGGTGGCTTATCTGATCTAAAACTACCCAGAAATGACGGTTTTTCAATTTTTGCAGCGCCACTGCTTTTCACGCGGCGTACACAAACTTTTGATCTCGTAGTTGATAGATTGGTCCTTTATCTATAAAATCCACTCATCGGATTGACGAAAATCGATGCCGAACACCAAAACCCCAAAAAAGTAAAAAAACCCCTACAAAACCTGAGAAACAGTCATAACATCTGTTTGGGTTGTCCTATCAACAAACGAGCACCGGATTCGTGTTTCTCGCGTGATTTTACATAAGATACCACATTTTGAGCTCAATCGAGTGCATAGAGGCCCCAGAAAGGCGATTTTTCAATTTTGGCCATATTATGTGAAAAGTTGTCAGAGAAAACGAAAATTGCCCATAGAATCTGAACGGTGCATATTTCGGCCCAAAAAATTTTCGGCCTTTCTTAGACCCAAAGGACTACCTTTGACCAAAAAAGGAGGAAAACGGCATCGGTCGTGTTCCCCGATCGGACTTCTTTAAAAAAATGCCCCACAGCTATGAGGTTCTGATCGAAGACGTGGCCAAGAAAGTGACTACGACGTCAGCCGAGGGACATGAGAAAGCAATACGTCGTTGTCGATACAGATGATACGACTTTCGCCGTCAAATTGTTGGAGAAGATCAACTCTGCGGACACATGAGCTGCAAAACGGAACATCCGGGAATCTTCGTCTCCACGAGGGAGCGCGTTTCCGAAGACCACTTCTTCTTCCGTCCTCACGACCGGCACAGGATTAAGCCAGATATGATCTCATTCTTCAGCAGCAAGATTCAGTTTTTGGAAGTTCGCAATCAAGACAGTTTGCAGAAACTCTTGCTCCACGGGATCAAGAAAAGATGCGAACTGGAAGGACAACTGCTCCGACCAAAATCGCTACTCTGAAATCGAATCCGGAGTCCGCCGGGATGTGCTCCATTCCGGAGCTAAGGGGATCCATGCTGGGGGGCGGGGGGACATTGGTTGTCGTCAAGTGCGGATCTGCCATGGCACGTCTGAGACCGACGCAGGCGTGCTACGACGCCATTCCCGCCACCTTCAAAAACGAATCGTTCTTCATGAGTCCTCACGCATATTCTGACGAAACA
>NW_023144635.1:13646963-13704302 GCF_012932325.1 Thrips palmi
CGCTCCTATTGGTCGAGCCAATACCCGCAACCGCACCCGCCAACCGCTCGGAGACCCGCTAGTGTGATTAAGCCATAACATTGCCCTCCGCCTGGGGCGGGCCGACTGTGACTGTCACTTCGGGTCGGCGTTCGGGTGAGTTCGGCGATCCGGTGCCGGCGCACACACTAAATGTTTATGTACAATTTTGTACGTGGTGATGCATAATTTTAAACTTGTGTGCCGTCGTGCATAAAATTGTGCGTGAATTTGCATAAATTTATGCATTTTCACGCATAATATTATGCAAATTCCCCGCATGCACAAAATCGTGCAAGTGGCACGTACAAAATTCTACATAAACATTTAGTGTGCATCGTCCTGCGCGTATCCATACGTGTGCATCCGAGGATGAAACATGGCAACGCCGCCACCTTGACCATACCCCTGCCGGGTGCTTCGTTCCTCAACATGTATTTGAAAATAGTTTACCTTAGATAAATAGGTTTGCAACTAACCGTAAAGAAAACATTCTGAAAACTGGAAACTAACCTTTACTCTAGTGAGGATAATGCAGCTTATCCTCAAATATCTTTTTAATCACATGAGCGGGCCTCAGGCTTCCCATCTTATATTCTTAGCAACATGTCAGTTAACTTTACTCTTCTTTCATACAAAATGAGCTGACTTTTGTCTTTGGTGTTTGAAAGTAACTTATTTTTCTTGTTCTAGGCTTCCGATGAACAGAAGTCATGATACTTGGCCTTCGATAAAGATACTGAACTCCAGTTTGCCGCAGCAGCCACCAAACAATAAAATTTTTATTTCATGGAATCAAATTGGACCAGAGAACCTACAACTGTCCATCTTCTTATTTTGTGGGCTATTTTAGCAATATGTAAGTACAAGTTGCTATCATTTTATATATATTGAACCGATGTCGTCTTTGGTGCACGGCCCCAGCATTAGACTGCTGGGAAGGGAAAACCATAAGCTTGTTAAGAGAAAACTATTCCTGTATACCAATATGCGTTCCTTCCTACCTACCTGTTTTAAATTTATTTTAATGTATTGATCTAGACCCCAGATTGCTGGGAAAACCATAAACTGTAAGCTTTTAATAGTAAATTTTAAATTTATTGCAATGTATTGACCTAGATCCAAGATAATTGTGAAAACCATATTAGTTTTCAAGAGAAACATGTACCTGGACAAACATGTTCCTACTTACCTACCTCTTATTAAGTTATTAAGATGTAATGACCATATCCTTGATTGCCTGAATAAAACGTCAGTTTGGAAGGAAAATATGTACACATATCCGTCCCTACTTGACTTACCTGTAGGGGTAGGTTGGGGAAGAAACGTACAAAACGCGTACTTTGCACTGTACAGAAGTTCCAAATGAGGATTCAACTATTCTGCTCTCGTGAACTTGTAATCCAATGCCTTCCCAATGAAATGGATCACTGTTCATTGATTATAGTTCCCTGTATTACGTACAACATGCCAAAATGTATGTGATTTCGGAACTTCTCGAAAAGGGTAAGAAAAGTACACCACCGGGAAAGAAAAGTACAACGAAAAGAATTGCGATTTCGAACCAGGAGACCACCAATCTTGGCTCAATACAGGTTTACCCATAAAGTGGAGAGCTTTCATTTGCCATTAGTTCAAGTATCGTCAAAATCGGTCAATTGGTTCTGATTCTACATGGACTCATCATAGAAGGTCCAAAAAGCCTTTTCTCAGAGGTAAGTCACTGAGAATCCAAACGCTATGAGTATAGCGTCAATTGGTGCAATGCAAAAGCATTGCACATGAAGTGCAATGCCTCCCTATTCGCATGAATTAGCATAGGGCATTTTCGGGATGCATTGCACGTAAGGTGCAATATGGCTGAGGCATTGCACGTATGGTGCGATATCTCGACGCATTGCACCATACGTGCAATACTCATAGCGTTTGGAATTTCAGTGGTGGGTACAGCATTTTTGTACTTTTCTTCCCCTTTTCACGTAAATGCCCAATAACTTGTTTATTTCTAGTCTAATTCTATAACTTGTGTTGACATTTTTTGCTTGTCTTGCCTAATCAAATCTATTTTCGTGATCAATTCAATTTTCATCCCGCTTTTAGTTTCTTAGAGGGTGTTTTTTTCTTCCCCAATGCTTGTACTTTTCTTCCCCAGCTGACTGTACTTTTCTTCCCCATTTTATTTTTACACTTATAAATAATTGTGTTGAAGCCTAAGAGCATCGAACGGCACTGTTTTTCAAAGCTGATGGTCTAAGCTATAAGGTGGTACCTTACATTGGACTGTCCCCAATGAGAACAAGGTGGTCGATTCGACGTCGATTCGATGTAGAAAGGGGGATCGAAGGGGAGGTCGAAATTTCCGTCGAATCGACGTCCCTGTGACTAAAATATCGACGCCCCGGCGACGTCGATCAGGGGTCGATGCGTCGAAATAACGTCGAAATGCGGTCTATGGTACTGTATTTTGCTATATTTTTCAATTTAGAAGCCCTGTGGCTTCCGTAAAGGGTCGGGGGAAGTACAAGCAGATAAAATTCAAGACATAAATTATATTTTTATTTCAAGATCAATGAACTTTCACATATTAGCCTTCTGCACCAGAAACTTAGGAAGCCAAAAGGTTTATTACGACACAACAAACTGCGGTCTCCTTGTTGGCACAGATAACAGCGCTTGTAAGTTGTTTAAGGGGGCAGTAGCGTCTTTTGCACGTGTTTTGACGATTTTCGAACCTCCTGTTTAGACGTCAATATAAAGATAAGTATGAATGCCAGAGGCAAACGGCAGGCACCATTTGAAAGATAAAAGTTTTTACAACATTTTCAAAAAAAATATTTTGTTTTAGCATTGAATTAGGATGTTTTGTGTTATATGCAAAAATGGTCTGCAAAATTACATGGTTTCACTGCGCGCACGATTGCAGCCAAAGTTTTTAACTTTTTACCAATCGGTAAAATGCATCTGAAAAAGCATGAAATTGCCCATAAAATGACCCTTGGGTTTTAATATTGGGCCAGAAAAAATGTGGTTCGTTTCCATCTTAAGTTGAAGATGAGCGTTTCAATAGTTTTTCTTGCCCAATATTGAAACCCAAGGGTCATTTTATGGGCAATTTTATGCTTTTTCAGATGCATTTTACCGATTGGTAAAAAGTTAAAAACTTTGGCTGCAATCGTGCGCGCAGTGACACCATGTAATTTTGCAGACCATTTTTGCATAGAACACAAAACATCCTAATTCAATGCTAAAACAAAATATTTTTTTTGAAAATGTTGTAAAAACTTTTATCTTTCAAATGGTGCCTGCCGTTTGTCTCTGGCATTCATACTTATCTTTATATTAACGTCTAAACAGGAGGTTCGAAAATCGTCAAAACACGTGCAAATGACGCTACTGCCCCCTTAACTATTTAAAGTAAAGAACAGTTCAATTTTACTTACATAGAACAAGAGAATTTATTTGCCAATAAGGCTGACTTTCCAGACAGAAATTATCATGTCACGATGCAAAATGTCACGTAAACAGTACCTTAAAAAAACCTGTAATGAACACATTGGCCGCTTAACGCTGGGTGCACTTCCATTCTTGCCTGGGAGCGTCGTACAAAGTCCTCAGCAAATGTTTTCCTCGATAATGCAAGATGAGCCCAACTGTTGGAATAGATTGAAATGAAAAAGTCTGTTATCACACCAGTTGAAGTAAATTTTCTAACAAAAATTTGACACAATGTTCCATGTTTTTTACGAAACAGGAGAGGTTCTCCTGTGAATTGTTATCAACAACTTCAAAAATGTTCGTTATTTGTAAGGAAATTCTCACCTTTTAGTTCTTTCACTTGAAGTTAAACCCGGCCAACTGTTACCGAAATATAATTTTTGACTGCCTTCTGGTAACTTACAGCCGAATCTCCACCATCTTCGTGATGCAAAACATAAGATTCACCCTGTCAACAGAATTAATACTCTGTGAACATGTTAACATAACCTAAAAAGAAACTTAGTTTGACCGCACATCGGGCCCTTGACAGAATACGGTCAGTCCCGAATACTTACAAAACGTTAACAGCTCTTAAAAAAGGGTTCTTGTTTTCAAATTCTCCTGAAACGATTCATCCAGCGCAGCACCAGCAAATTTGTTCGGCCTCTTTCTTGTAGTATTTGATTACGATCGCTTATCATACACAACAGCCAATGGTGCCAACTCCAACAACGGCCGTAAAGAGGATCCAACACATCCTTACGCGAAAATACGGGCACCGTCACTCAAACGAACTCGTCTTTACATTAAATTATTTTATTAAGGGCCTCGAATGAGTACTGCAAGGTGTTTGATATGTTAATAAAGTTGTATATAGGATCTTTAGATTTTCGCACGCACAGCGGTTGTGCTGCACCTTGCGCGCGCGAATTTAAACAGCTGTGCAGCTAACGTCGAATAGACGTCGAATCGACGTTAAGCACAAAATATTAAAAAATTCCATTTTTGGAATAATTTGAAAATAATTACCGTTAGTTACGAGCTAAAGGATGCCAGTGTAAGTGATTTAAATTGATTTTATTGCGTTTCCCGGGACGTCGAAAAACACTTTTCTTCTACCTCACTTTCGATTCGCCGTAACCTAGACCGTTAGACATTGATTCGACGTCGAATCGACCACCTTGTTCTCATTGGGTCGGCTGATTCTGCAGGAAGCTGTACTTCAAAGTACAAACTTAAAAAAAAAGATTTTCATAGTTATTTTTAATGTTTTTTTCAAACGTGCAGTTTGATTCTAAATAGTATATGTAGATCTGGGCTAAATTTATTTTTTGTCAGCGGGATGACCAATCGTTCTAAAACCACTAACGAGATGGTTCAGTGTAGTTTCAGTTCGGAGATATAACGGGTGTACTTTTCTTACCCGAGCCTCGAGTGTACTTTTCTTACCCAACCTACCCCTACTGACCGCTCCAATGCATTTTGTCACAGTGAATACTCATAAAAGCAAAAATAAAAAATAAATAAAAAAGCTTGAATTTTGATTCGTTTTGGTGTATCTTCAAACCAAAATGCCCCTGAAGGTAAACAATCCGCACCACTCCCACCCCTCTAAGCCTCTGGCTGGATCCGCCCTTGGCAATCGCTCACCCACGTAGCAAGTCTGGATCTTGAAGGCCCTTGGGTAATTCTTTGTGGAATCAGCAAGCTCAAAAACACGACTGCCACCGATCCTGGTGAAACTTACATGGATGATTACCTACTTGACCCTTACTAAGAAAAGACACTTGGTTTGGGCCAAACATCTCCCGTTATCGAGATATCGAACAATATCGATTTCAGCCGATAACTCCGAAATTGCTTATAAAAACGCCTATAACTCGGGAACCGTTTGAGATAACTCAAATCCGGAAAAACGGTTGGAAAGAGGATGAAATTCTACACAAAATAAGATTTTTCCCGAAATTTTTTGAAAAAGTCAAGTTTTTGCTAAGTTTTGCTCAAATATAAAAAATAGCGTCAAACTTTAGTCCGGCGATCAAACAAGGCATACTATAGCTCAAAAGATAGCTTAATCCTTCCTACAAACGAAAATACCAACCACAAAAAACATTTTTTTTCGTTTCCGAGATATCTCAATTCTCCTGAACCCCTGCAAGCGCCTGGATAGGCCGAGCCGCTCGGCAGGTGCGTTCGGCGGGCTGCCTACCTAACTGGCGCACTGCCCGCCCGCCTGGCCTCCCGGCCACTCCCGGCCGGCGGCCTACGGCGGCCGAGGCACGGCAGTGTAGGCCCCCCCCCCCCCTCCCCCCCCCCCCACCCCACCCCGCCCCCGGCCCCGAGGTTCCCTCCCTCCCTCCTCCCCCTTCCCTTGCCAGTCCGAGATCTGCAACCCCCTTTGTTCATCTTTTGGCGACCCAAAATTTGTTTTTTAACGAATTGTTTTCCCAAATTTTTCAGTGGCAGTTTATAACCAGCATTTCACTGGTACGCCCAAGTGCTGACCTAGCATGACAATCTTTGATTGAATCGGTCTGAAGCCAAATTATGTGGAATTCTAATTTTTTGTTTACTACTGGTTTCAGGTTAGGAATCCCCTCTGTTGTAGATGCAATCATGTTTTGCACACTTGGGAAATACGAAAAAAGAGAAAAAGGGTCCCATTCTTGTAATGGGGAACTCACTTCAAGAGAAGATTTGAGTCCTGAAGATGTTCGGTTCATAAAGCTGAGAAGTGGTTGCAAGAAACATTTAAGTCTGTGTGTTACTCTCATTATAGAAGTCTGGTCATTTCATATCCTTCTCATGTTGTCACTTGCTGCAATCCTTTTGACAATCACAAGGAAACATCAAAGAAGAAGCGGGTGAAGGAAAGGGAATCTGAAAGAAATAACTTTAAATATGAGAGATAGGGGAAAAAAGGAAGAATTTAAAATTTTAATTCCCGGAAAAAAATTGTGTTTTGCATGCAGGGGTTCAGTTTGCATCGCTGTTTCCTGGGAAAAAAAAATGTGACACCCCCTACTTCACCTCCTCCATCAGTGGTAGCAAATGAACTTGGAATTTTCTTGTCGTCGCCATCTATACCATCTTCATCTTTACCTCCATCTCAGCAATTTACCGATTCAACTCAGCAAACCTCTACCTCTGATCAACACGATACTGAAGCTGGTGGTAGTTTGTCCCGTCAAGGCAGTGATGCCCAAGCTAAAGTGGACCAGCAGGATATGAGTTATCCCGAGAACTTGGACTCGTTGAATGACTGGCTATCCTCTTTTGGGGAAAAATCCTGTTTCACTTAAAAAATTGTCTGCGCCCCATAGCTACTGCCAAAAAGTGTTTGATGATATCAGAGACGTGCTACAGAAATTTTCAGGCAAAGTTTTTTTGATAATATAGAAAAAAAATGAAGATGAAGGCGCATTTTTATGAAGAGATGATGGGGGCAGCTCAAGGAGTACTTCAAGAAAAAAAAAAAATGACAAGAAAGCTCAAATGCTTGCACTAAGTGTGTTACCGAAGAGCCTCAGTGTAGCCAAAATTACAGAACAGTTTGGTGCTACAGCACACAGAGCTCGAAAGGTAAAAGCCAGGTAGAGAAGAAAGGCATTTTGAGCTTAGCAGATGCGCAACAGGGAAGGAAATTACCTGAACAGACTGTGACACTAGTTCGTGATTTTTTTTCCCGGATGGATGTAAGCAGAGAACCCCCCGGGAAGAAAGACACAATTAGTGTCATTGAAAAAGAAAGCGAGTCCTCAAGGGAAAAGACTGGTGTTAGGGACCTTATCTCAGCTTCATAAAGATTTTTTTAAAAGAATTGAAAATAAAAAAATTTTCTGCTTAAAAATTTGCCTCTTTAAGGCCTAAAGAATGTGTCTTAGCTGGAAGTCCAGGCCCACACATGGTATGTGTAGAACCTACCACCAAAATCCTAAACTCATTTTTAGAGCTGCAGGACTGAATAATATTGAAGGTCTCTCATCAGAGGTTGACTGCCTAAAATATTTTCTATGTGATGATCCCACTGAATCGTGTCATTTAAGAAGCTGTGAGAACTGCCCTGAGGGCCCTTTCAACTTCAAGAGATGATCGAATTATATTTTGCAGAGGAAATGATTGAAGAAGTTAAATAAATCAGTGGAAATCGACAGACCGCAGTGAGATGGCTTCTATACTTCTTCAAGAGAAGACTTTCTGGATGATTTCTTTAAGGAGCTGCAACTCCTTGAAACCCCATGATTTCATTGCACACCAGCAGTTTTTCATTTTAAAAACAAAATGCAAAATCTGGAGGAAGGAAAGTAATAATTAATGCTGACTTTGCAGAGAATTATACTTATGTAACCCAAGAGAGTGCGAAAGTCATTACTTCAGTAACAAGCAAGCAACTTTCATCCCTTCATGTGCTACGAAAAAAAAGATGGTAAAATAGTCAAGCTTCCATATGTCATCATATCGGACTACACAGAAAAGCATGACACGGGTGCCTTCTCCAGCTTCCAAGTAAAGCTTATGGAGTTCTTGAATTTAAAACCCTTTGGGTTTTGGGTTTAAAAAGGTATATTATTTCTCGATGGCTCTGCAGCCAATACAAAAACAGAAAATCCGTGGCAAATACATGGTTCCATTTCCCTTTGATTTTGTTTTTCCTCAGCAGAGTGGCATTTCTTTGCTACAAGTCACGGGAAGTGTGCCTGTGATGGGCTGGGTGGCACTGTGAAAAGAGTTGTTTACCTGCATAGTCTTAGAGCCACCAAACCAGGTGATCAAATTACCAACGCTGTTGAACTGTTCAATTTTTGTGTCCAAAAAATTTCCCAAAGCATGGCATTTGAACTTGTCACTTCAGAAGATGTAAAGAACCACATTAAAAAAATGGAAGTTAGATTTTCAACTGCTGCAGAAATTGATGGCATAAAGTCAAGCCATGCTATCATACCATCTCTCAACGATTATACGGGTTGTTGTGAAGCCCTATTCTAATTGCCCAAGCGGTAATGTTAAAAAAAATTGCAGCCACTGAGTTACAAATTCCATTCAAAGACATCAGAGGATTTATCATTTATGCACAGTCCCAAGAGAAGTGGAAACTTGGCTACGTCGAAGACACTGATGAAGAGGTGGAAGAGATTCGTGTGAACCCACTCAAAGCACTCGTGATAAATTCTTTTTAGTTTGAAGACAATGTAGATGAAGTGATCAAATTTCAGTGAAGTGCTTCTGCTAGTGCAACCAAGGGTTTTCAAAAAAAGGGCAATCATATAAGCTCCTTGCCAAAGACTTGAAAGCAGCGAATGAAACATTTAGAAGTTAAAAATAAACTTTCTCAAATTTAATTGATGTTAAATAAATCACATGTTCAGTGTATGTTGTATTAAAGAAAAGAAATTTTATTTGTGACAATAAATATTTACAGTGCAAACTAATAACTCATTTGGGAACATTCACAAATTACATAAGGGCCTCGAGGGGGTGGGGGGGTCGGCCAATCGTTACTAGGGTCTTATGTGGGGGTGTGGGGGGGTCTAAAGCAAGCCTTATGTAAGGTTTCTGAAACGCGCTGAAATGGGTTAAAAGTGGGAATTTCTTTTGTTATGCCATGTTTGCGTTGATTTTATTGTGGCCAAATGCCCTTTTATTGATTATTAGTTATGAACCCATGCTTTTGCAATAAAAGCAGTGCCATCTTAAATCAGAAATCTGATTGATTTCAGCCTCCAAAACCGCTGATTTATCTCGTCTTATGCACAAAACACGTAAAAAACAGAGAAAAACCGTTTTAAGGTTTTATGGGGATTTTTTTTGGCGAAAACCTTACGTAAATGGGGGGTGGGGCGGTCCTGAAAACCTTACTTGGCCTTACATGGGGGTACAGGGGGGTCAAAAAACCCCCCAAATCGCCCTTATGTAATTTGTGAATGTTCCCTTTACCCATTGAAAACAAGAAAGTACAGGGCATCCTAACCTGAAACCAGTAGTAAACAAAACATTAGAATTCCACATAATTTGGCTTCAGACCGATTCAATCAAAGATTGTCATGCTAGGTCAGCACTTGGGCGTACCAGTGAAATGCTGGTTATAAACTGCCACTGAATAATTGGAAATCAATTCGTTAAAAGCAACAGATTGGATCGCCAAAAGATGAACAAAAGGGGGGTTTCAGATCTCGGACTGGCAAGGGAAGGGGGGGAGGGAGGGAGGGAAGCCTCGGGGCCGGGAGCGGGGTGGGGTGGGGGGGGGGGGGAGGGGGGGGGGGGGGGCCTACACTGCCGTGCCCCGGCCGCCGTAGGCCGCCGGGCCCGGGGGTGGCCGGGAGGCCAAAGGGGGGCGGGCAGTGCGCCAGTTAGGTAGGCAGCCCGCCGAACGCACCTGCCGAGCGGCTCGGCCCATCCAGGCGCTTGCAGGGGTTCAGGAGAATTGAGATATCTCGGAAACGAAAAAAAATGTTTTTTGTGGTTGGTATTTTCGTTTGTAGGAAGGATTAAGCTATCTTTTGAGCTATAGTATGCCTTGTTTGATCGCCGGACTAAAGTTTGACGCTATTTTTTTTATTTGAGCAAAAATTAGCAAAAACTTGACTTTTTCAAAAAATTTCGGGAAAAATCTTATTTTGTGTAGAATTTCATCCTCTTTCCCAAACCCTTTTTCCGGATTTTAGTTATCTCAAACGGTTCCCGAGTTATAGGCGTTTTTATAAGCAATTTCGGAGTTATCGGCTGAAATCGATATTGTTCGATATCTCGATAACGGGAGATGTTTGGCCCAAACCAAGTGTCACTTCTTAGTAAGGGTCAAGTAGGTAATCATCCATGTAAGTTTCACCAGGATCGGTGGCAGTCGTGTTTTTGAGCTTGCTGATTCCACAAAGAATTACCCCCTTCACTTATATGTTTACAGAAATTCTACAAAAATTTTCTCTTTTTATTTTAGCATGATGTGTTAAGTCGTCTTTCCATTCGCCCTCCGAGAGACTTGTCCCCCAATAGCTTCTCCCTCTACTCGCTTTTTTCGATTCTACATTGATGGAGAGGAGTTAGCTTGCTGAGGGGCCATCCATCAGTTACGTAAGACTGTGGGACACTTCTTGCCTCACAACGTGGCGTTACGCCGGCCCGCAAGCCGCTTTGAGTGCCACAAATTGGCCAGGTTGGCCCTGAAATACTGCCCAGCTTGCCGAAATTCGGCAGTGCAGGTGGCTGAATCATCAAATATGGGCAAGCTAGAGAATGTTTCAGGTGAAGCGTTGCCAGCTTTTGGCATTGGAAACGACTCCCTAATTATGTGGCAAGGAGACTTCCCACCGGATTTGCAGCGCTCCGGCGCAAAACGCAACATTTCGCAGAATTTCTGAATTAAACTTACATTAATTTACTTGTATTGTTTGGACATTCACTCTATTGTATATCATATATTTTGAGAGTTGCGCGGCCTAGATCCACCCTCCCACCTAACTGCGTAATGTGCGTCCCACTAATTATCTGCCGGTCACACTTTGCTCGTCGAGAGCCGACCAGTGAAATCGCGGTGTTGGCGAGGTTAGCGTTCAGAATGTATCGTAAGAAGATGTGTGACGTTTGGCTGAGCTGCGGACACAGCACTGACCCCTCTGCAAAATAAACATTTTCTTCAAAGGCCAGTTTTGAGAACCCTGCAAGACTTGTTTCTGGAGAATCTTTTTATCTTGCAAGTGGGTCAAAGTTCATCCGCAGGTCGCCAAAAGTCAAATGCTATATATTTCAATGAAAATTCCGTGTCAAAGACGGTCGGCGACGCTCGGCCTAGGTCGAGGCATTGTTAATGCCATAGAAAAACAGCTATTTTGCTGAACGGCCATCAAGAAATACTTCCTTTCACGAGTGCGAAGTCGAGTTCCTTTCGATCGGGATGCCGACGTACTTTTTCGACCGGCAGAATGAGAAGGACTTCAACCATGTTTGGCCAGCGAGAAAATTCGAGGCGCATCCGCTCTTATCGGCGCAAGTCGGCCGGTGCTGCTCAGATTGAGGCTTCAATTGTACTCAAAACACGCTTAAGTTTTCATTACAGGTCGGTGCAAGACAGTTCTCATGCTCCGTGGAACGCAGTCGCCGATTGGGTTTGCATGTCTCTGTTGGGTGTTGGAATTGGGTGCATTGTGGGAATCAGTAGAGTTGATCAGCATAATTTTCATAACTCCAGTCTTTTTAGTCGACATTGATACAATTTTGTGTCTGCACGGCAAAAACAGTTCCTGGTTTTTCCAGGAACTTCCTGGAAATCGCCTATGCCTCTACCACAGGTTTTCTGGGAAAACCAGGAACCTTTTAACCGTGCGCCAGGCGGGTCAAAGTGTCCAATGACAGATTAATTTTCATCAGGTACCAAAAAATAAATGACACCACGCAGGATCAAAATTGTATCACATTCGGATGGGCCTAAAACTGCATGACTGCAGTCCGAATGTGATACAATTTTGGTCCTGCGTGGCGTCATTTATTTATGTCCCATGCCATTACGTGTTAAGGGTAACAATTGCCCTTTTCACCGTCAGGTGCTGCCGCCTTCCACGAGGACCGCATCGGGTCTGCGGGCGCCCCCCCGCGCACTGCGAGTGGGACCTCAGCGGAGCGCGTGTCCACGGTCAAGTCCATCATGGACAAGTCCATGGTCAAGTCGGAAACGGTAAAAAAGAATTAGTTGGAGCAACCGATGTTTCGGTTTGTTTTGGCCCAACTAAGATTTTTTGTTCCATTAACGAAAATTGCGTTCGAAGAACGAAAAATTTGTTAGAACAGCGGAAAGTTCGTTGCAGCAGTGAAGTCGTTGGTTGGCACGACCGAATTTAGAGTCCGCTACTGCAACGATCTAATTCGGTGCTGCAACGATGGATTCCTTGCGGCAACAAACTTTTCTGCTCTTCTGACGAAATTTTCGTCACTGGTACGGAACATCTTAGTTGGGCCAAAACCAACCGAAGCGTCGGCTGGGCTAACTAAAATTTGGTTGGACTGACTGAGTATTTTGTTTCCGTGAAGGTGGTGGCACCGCCACCGCCAGTTGACTTGACTGCTAAAGTCATTGGCTGGTGCACCTACAACCGCTGCTACCAGGGCTCCACGTCCTGGGAAAAACATGTCCAGCATCAGAGGAAGCGTCACTGCACAGCAGCAGAGGTGGGTCTCTGCCAAAATACAGGTATGCAACCACACACTAAATTCTTAAGGACTTTTAAAATGCATAATTATGCATTTTTTTATCCACAGCTATGCATGCACAGGTACGTTCATTAGGTATGTATAATATTATGCATTACTGTGTTCATTTTATGCATCTTCCTGCTAAAAATGTACTCAGTGATGCATAATATTATACAATACATACCATATGGACGTATCTGTGCATGCATAAATGTGTCCAAAGGAAAGTCCATAAGAATGTGTGAAATGTGGCATTACATTATGCTCAGATTGTGAATTTTGTCAAGTTCGTCTGTCACATTCGTTTGAACATGACACGGCCATCTGATGCGGATGTCACATTCTTTTAAACGTTGATCAACATTCAAACGAACGTGACGACACTACGACACTCTCAGTCTCGTATTGACATTTTATCTCTTGCTGTAAAGGTTTTTGTGCAAACGGAACATGTACTGTTTTCTCTTGAGCTGTGCACTATTTTGTTCCTTAGTCCCTTAAACCGGACTTTTTGTCATGTGCAATGTACTTTTTAATTTCTACATGATCTATTGACAGTTTAATCTTTATAAAGATCAAAATTGTGCATAGTTAAGGAGAAAATGTACATTTTACGTTTGCTCAAAAAACGCTTTAAGTAAGAGAGAAAAAAGACCATATAAGTCTGAGTGAAAATTCAGTGTACCGAATGTGACGTCTCATTCGATGAATAACAGTGTACAGTTAAACTCCATTCCAAGCTGACTCAGTCCAAGCTGATAATTTTACTTTCGCTGCGTAGTCAGCCCCATCGAAGCTCGGTGCGAGCTCGCTGTTTGAATTGGGATGATGGCTGAGGGCCATAAAACCGGCAGCGACCGCAACACTAGCCCGACTTGTCTAGGTCCGAATCAGCCCGAACTCGCGGTTGAAATTTTTTTGCATGTCGTACTACATGAGATAACATGCTGTGAAAAATCTCAGGCCAATCGGAGAGGTAGTTCCCGAGACATGATTTTTTTTAAAGTTTTGCCAAAACTTGCCACCTCCGGCTGCACATGTTTTAATTGCTCTCCCGGCGCACCGGTTCGACCCTCGCCGTCCCTTGCACCATGTTGTCAACGAATCGGGCTTTTCGCTTGAAGCTCAATCTGTCCCCGACCGCTCAGCTTAGACTAGAGTTTTACTGTATGCGTTTGCGTAATGTTGGAAGTGTAATGGAACACGCACATGGAACACTGAAGTGTAGGGTTTCAGTGAATTTATTCATACTCCCTACAAGTTTCTCTACGTGCATTAAAATGGATCTGTGTCACAAAGTACTGAGAATCAGCTTCATGTTATGACTGCGTGGCATTTCTCAGCAAGAAATAGGAAGTGTAACTCGTGGGACAAGCTAAGAGCCCTGAAATTTAGTAGGCATTGTTGCGCCAAATGCATCATGCAGTCTCGTTCGGTCGCACTGCTGAGGACAGTGTGCACACACAAAATCTATGCACTCTCAGACTCGTATTGACTTTTTATCTTTTGCCATAAAGGTTTTTGTGCAAACGTAATATGTATCATTTTCTCTTTGACTATTCACTATTTAGTTCGTTGTATAATGTTTATAGTCCATTAAACCGGACTTCATGTCATTTGCAATGTACTTTTCAATTTCTATACTCTACAAATCAAAGAGTGTACATGGTACGCTCTAACTGGAGCATGCCTGCAAGCACGCTCTAACTAGCGCATGCCTGCCAAGCATGCACTAACTAGTGCATACATGCCATGTACACGCTTCCTGATGCAGAAAACTCCCTATCCCTTATGCAGTAAATGTATGCTTCAGTTAGCGTGTACATGGCATGTATGCACTAGTTAGTGCATGCTTGGCAGGCATGCGCTAGCTAGAGCGTGCTTGCAGGCATGCTCCAGTTAGAGCATACTATGTACACTCTTTGATTTGTAGAGTACGCTCTATTGACAATTATATCCCTTAAACGATCAAAATTGTGCATAGTTAAGAAGAAAATAGTACATTTTACGTTTGCTCAAAAACCGCTATAAGCAAGACAGGAATTGTGTATGCAGGCACGCTTTTGGTGCGGTGTGACATGCCCTCTGTTCTGTTCAGTTCGTCGTAGAGCGTTTCGGACTACCCTTGTTTATTTCACAATAGGTGGCGCGTCGCATTTTTTTTTGTCACTGTAAACAATATGCTGTGAATCTTCGACAGAGCTTTTTTCGGAGGTTGTTGGGAATGTCCGAAGGTGCACTGTAAATGTTTCCTACAGGAGTTTTTGTAAAGCAACGGAAATTTACGACGGTTCATTGTAAAGGCAAATCGTAAATCAAGGAAACTCCTTGTAAACCAACCAATCTCGTCGTAAATCTACGACGGGCCTTCGCAAATAATCCAAGGAACTGCTGACAATTTTTTCTGCCGAAGGATCCGTTGTAAATTTACTACGGATCTTTGTGGATTGATGAAGATGCTTCGTAAATTTCCGTAGTGCTGGTAAAATTGACAGAGGTCCAGAGGTCCAGAGGACAGAGGAATTTAAGAAGATTTTGTAGAGATGTAAAGGGCTTCTTAAATTAACGAAGGAACCATAATTGGCATTTTTATGCCGAAGGATCCGTCGTTTATTACACGGTGAAAACGGAACCTGGTTTTCCCAGGAAGCCAATGGTGATTTCCAGGGAGCTCCTGGGAAAACCAGGAGCGATTTTTACCGTGTAATTTTCACATTGTATTAACATTTATTTTCTCAGTGTTTATTTTCCGTTCTTTTTCAGAGACACGCTTTGTGCCGCTTCTGCCTGGAACTCCATCACGCTGGACTGCAGGAGCACCTCCAGGAGCACGCCCTGTCGGACGTGGCCTGCTCCCTGTGCTCGGGCCGCTTCCTGGACGACGGCGACGTGGCGCGCCACAAGGCGGACTTCCACCAAGTGACGACTGGCGACGAGGTGCCGCCCGCCCTGGGACGATGCACCAAGTGCCCCGCCACGTTCAGCAGCTGGGAAGACAACGTGCAGCATCAAGTCATCCGCCACCACAAGAAGGACGCGGACCGAGTGTGCTCTCACTGTCTGGTACCTCTCCCGTCCGTCGAGTTCGCTGAGACGCATGTTTTGCGGCACTCAGAGGGCAAAGATTTTCCTTGCCATCTGTGCCCTGCCCGGCTCACTAGCGAAGAGACACGTACTAAACACTTGCAGAGGTTCCACGCGCAAGAATGGGCCTTTCGATGACGGGAAGTGCTTTCTTGTAGCGACCGGCCTCTTCAGTGTGAACTTACCTTGCACACTGAATAGCATAGGTCGTGTTTGGCCCCAGGAATGATGCAGTCTTTAGCACAACCGTGAACGATACAATTTTATGCATTGTGCATTGAAATAGCGAGCTGAAACAGGCACCGGATAATTTGTCGCTCCTGTTGGAACCCAAGTTGTCTCACCGAGGGCTGTGCTTAGAACTGCATCATTCACGGGGCTTAAAAAGTCTGAAGATATTTAGTGTGTAGAAATTGTCAACATATGTATCTTGTTTTGGCCCCTTGGCCCCCTTGTTTCTGTTAGGCAGTGAGCGTCTTATCGACAATATTTGCACAGAACTTTCTTTATGTGTGATTGTGAGAAAGATTTAGTTTATTTCAAGAGTTTTCCTCGAAATATCATACCGAGTGTACTTAAAATTTCGAAACGGTCCTTTTCTTGTACCATGTTTAGTGTTTGTGAACTGAGATGAATATTGATGTAGACTTCTATTCTGTTTATGGTGGTGGTCGGTCGGTGGTAGTGTTGGTTAAAGAGAAAATGAACAAAAAATGTATCTTATGTCCTATCAAAATAATGATGTTAGTGCCGGTAGTCAGGAGAAGTTAACGTTGAAGTGAAGTCATTAATTTGTGAAAGTGCACTCAATGTACTATGACAATAAAGAGAGTATTCCGTTAAAGCTTTTCTTTCTGTCGATAAAACTTCCAGTATTACCACGGAGGGATGGCACCAATGTGCAAGAGTCCTCCTAGACCTACTATGAGATCGCTCATTTTATTCCATGCGTCCCAGCTAGGTTGATCATTTCGGTCCGGTAAGGCATGTGCTGAAAATACTCGCAAGCATTTAACTTGGAGAAACGCCAGGAATTCTCTTCCTCGGCTTTCTGGATCTATTGAGTGCAGTCTTTTATACAATAATTCTAGTTTGTCCATATTTTACTGCACATTCTGGTCAATTGCAACAGAACTGTGGTTGCCACAAGCTACTTTTATAAGTGTGGATATTTCATTTTAAAACATTGGCTAAGCCTTTGCTAATTATTTTGTTTATTGCCTCTTTCAAGGCAACATTTCCTTTACCGCCCTGGTTTTGGCAATACAAAATTGTACCGCTTAAACAGATACAGAAGCCAATGGATTCTGAAAGCTCACGGGCCCGTTCTCGCAGTCAGTTGTTCCTTCGCGAGTACTCTCCCTCGTCACTGCTGCAAGTTGTAGAGTATATGCAGGCTGCTGAACCACGACTTGATGATTTCCTTGCACGTGTCCCTGACCAGCAGGCCGATTCCAGGGAACCTTAACTAACATTTAACTAATACTGCTTTCAAAACGTAACATAAGACGATGTTCGCTAAAGGTTAAGGGTACGGACTTATGAAAGTACTTGCAAAAGTATATCCACACAAATTCGAGACATAAAAAAAATAACCTACCTTTTTGAAAAGATGTTAGAAGTTAAGGGTAATAACTTTAACTCTTATGATAACGTTATGATGCCCTTATGAGGTAAGTTAAGGATCCCTGGCTGATTCCTGGACACCGCAACCTGAGCGCACGCCCATCTGCTGCCTGGGAAGACAGAAGATAAAGCAAAAATAGGGACAAAAACACACTCGGCAATGGGCTCTAACTCATAGAAGGGTTACGACTAGATCTCATTTGGAATGGGTCGGAACCGTCAGAGAATGGGTTGGAATTTCGTCGTACAAAGGCTCGACCTCTGACGTGGGTGCAGCCCGGATGAGATGCTTGCGCGAACCTTTAAAATGCATTCTATAGTTTCTGATCGTTCTTTACGCTCATAGCGACAAGTTTTTTTAGAAGTTCCTCTCTTTAACCTATTTCTCGTTTTGGTGTGCATGCCACCATACACAGCCCAATTTCTTTCTGCTCCAGCTGTGCTGGGCACCAAATTCAAAATTCTGCAAGCAACTTTTGATGCTATTTGTTGCTTGCACATGCTTTGCCACCACAAACATGGCTCTACTTCATGTATATTGTCCCACAAATATTTATGCTCAAAAAGACCTGACTTAGATTTGAACATTAAAACGTTAGCTAGTTCATGTTGCTGAACTGGGGAGGCCGGAGCGGGGAGAGGGGAGCAGAGGTGGGAGGGGAGCCCATATGAGAAATATTACATCCACTTAACAACAAAAGAAAAGCGATGTATCTACACGACGATCAGAGGGTGAATAGTATGTTTATCGTGCGAGCAGGCGACCACCTTGTTTTCAAAATGGATCCTTTCTCAATCGAGTTGTTGCTTTACATTGTTTGTGAGGAGGTTTCCCCTCGATTACTACAGTGTCAGAGAGTATGGCAGAACAGTGTGACGTTGTTCTCGCCATACATCCGAGCGTGTTACAGTTCTTCATAAACCATAAGTGCAACATACAAGTTCAAAGTCAGCTGCACCCTCCAACAGTTCCACACTTTGGTGCTACATCTTCTCTGCAGCAGAAACAGTGTGTGTGGTGGTGGTGCAATGGACTTCAGCCTAACTCCCTCATAAACCATAAGTGCAACCTTCAAGTTCAAAGTCTGCTGCACCCTCAACAGTCCCACACATTGATGCTACAAGACTTCTTTGCAGCAGAAACAATGTGTCTCTCCTTGAGCTGGTGGTGGTGCAATGGCCACACTTCAACCTGACTCATGAAGACTCATCTTTGTGCTGTAAGTACATGAATCAGTGGTGCGGTTCCTAGGTCATAAATATTTTGTCAATTTAAGGGGGCAGTAGCGTCATTTGCACGTGTTTTGACGATTTTCGAACCTCCTGTTTAGACGTTAATATAAAGATAAGTATGAATGCCAGAGACAAACGGCAGGCACCATTTGAAAGATAAAAGTTTTTACAACATTTTCAAAAAAAAATATTTTGTTTTAGCATTGAATTAGGATGTTTTGTGTTCTATGCAAAAATGGTCTGCAAAATTACATGGTGTCACTGCGCGCACGATTGCAGCCAAAGTTTTTAACTTTTTACCAATCGGTAAAATGCATCTGAAAAAGCATAAAATTGCCCATAAAATGACCCTTGGGTTTCAATATTGGGCAAGAAAAACTATTGAAACGCTCATCTTCAACTTAAGATGGAAACGAACCACATTTTTTCTGGCCCAATATTAAAACCCAAGGGTCATTTTATGGGCAATTTCATGCTTTTTCAGATGCATTTTACCGATTGGTAAAAAGTTAAAAACTTTGGCTGCAATCGTGCGCGCAGTGAAACCATGTAATTTTGCAGACCATTTTTGCATATAACACAAAACATCCTAATTCAATGCTAAAACAAATATTTTTTTTTTGAAAATGTTGTAAAAACTTTTATCTTTCAAATGGTGCCTGCCGTTTGCCTCTGGCATTCATACTTATCTTTATATTGACGTCTAAACAGGAGGTTCGAAAATCGTCAAAACACGTGCAAAAGACGCTACTGCCCCCTTAAAAGTTCGGCAGGATCACATTTGGCTACGCTGGGCCATCACCTTATGCAAGTGGGTGCAGATTTAACAAGCAACCCTCTCTATTTTTCAAGAAGATCCATTTTGAGTACAGAACATTCAATAACTTTAATTCTGTCATGATCCTATGTACCGCAGTGACTAGATTCACAATTCTGACCTAATGGGGGGGAAATATCAATGTATTGCCATTTTGGGGCGAGACTTCTGAATCTGACCAATCTGTGGCGATACTTTTGAGTATCGCCAATTTGAGGCGAGACATTTAAAGTCTCACCGGTTTGAGGCGAAACTTTCAAAGTCTCGCCAATTTGAGGCGAGACTTTTTGTCTCGCCAAATTTTGGCGTGAAGTCTGACCCTTGGTTTTGTAGTGTTCTAGGTGCGTGCTTACAAGCATGCACTTCTAGGTGTGTACTTGCCTAAGCACGCACCTAGAAGTGTGTACTTGAATGAGTACACACTTATAAGTGTGTACTTAGTGAGTAGACACTTGCGAGGTGCATGCGCGGCATAGGGAAAACGCATGCACTTCTATGAGTGTACTCACTGAGTACACACTTAAGTGTGTACTCATTCAAGTACACACTTCTAGGTGCGTGCTTACGCAAGCACGCACCTAGAAGTGTGTACTGAGTACACACATAGATTTTGTGTGTGGCCGCCTTCACCTGTCTTCTGGCCCACTGCGCATTGCACCGTGTCGAGACGTTCAAGAACCACTCGGAAAACTCTGAAGTTCCAGGAAATGTGTTGTTTACGGCAGGCCGCGCTGCCCGCCGCGCCGCTCCACTGGCAGGCGGCGTCTCGGGGTCGACGGGCCGCGCGGCTGGCAGTCCCGTGGCGGCCGGGGAAGCGTCGCGTTGCAGAGAGGGCCGAGGGGCCGGGAGAAACGCCAGCGAAGCACTCTGCGTGTTTACCAGGCCGGCATTCCGCGCACCCCGCTGGCGAGAGACAGGCGAGCCCTTGTTGCCGTGGGACGGCCCTCCACCCCCCGCAGCGCCTCACACTGGAAGGCAAGGACACTCTTGGGAATGCAAGGACTGGAACGGGGGGCGAGGGGCGCTCCCTAAAGGTCTGTATAGGCCTAGGGAACATTCACAAATTACATAAGGGCGATTTGGGGCGTTTTGACCCCCTGTACCCCCATGTAAGGCCAAGTAAGGTTTCAGGACCGCCCACCCCCATTTACGTAAGGTTTTCGCCAAAAAAAATCCCCATAAAACCTTAAAACGGTTTTCTCTGTTTTTTACGTGTTTTGTGCATAAGACGAGATAAATCAGCGGTTTTGGAGTGAAATCAATCAGATTTCTGATTTAAGATGGCACTGCTTTTATTGCAAAGCATGGGTTCATAATAATAATCATAAAAGGGCATTTGGCCACAATAAATCAACGCAACATGGCATAACAAAAGAAATTCCCACTTTTAACCCATTTCAGCGCGTTTCAGAAACCTTACATAAGGCTTGCTTTAGACCCCCCACCACCCCCACATAAGACCCTAGTAACGTTTGGGGCCGACCCCCCCACCCCCTCGAGGCCCTTATGTAATTTGGAATTTCCCCTAACAGCGTTGATGATGATGATGATGGTCCGACATCGACCGGCAGTGCGCTGCACGCGGACCTCGCCAGGATCACGGCGAAACCGCCTCCTGGGAGTCCCAGGAATGTCTCTCAATTCCCAGGAAAATCTCCTGAGATTCTCAAGAATATCAGTAAACTCCCAGGAAATGGTTTGAACGCGGAGACTGATTCCGAGACATAAAAGTCTCGCCAAGTTTTGGTCAAACCTGAAAGTCTCGCCAAAATTTGGTCAGACAAAAAAGTCTCGCCACAAAACGGTCAGACACATAAGTATCACCGTGGTGTTTTGTGGCGAGACTTTTTGTCTGACCAAATTTTGGCGAGACTTTCAAGTCTCGCCAAGGACTTTAATGTCTCTGTCTCGCCATATTTTGGCGCGAAGTCTTTCCATCCAATTTGCAGTGCGGTGTCCTGCAGAGAAGTTTGTACGGGTCTACGGAGGAAAGCTGGAACGGAAGTGAAGACAAAAAAAAAAAAAATAACAACAACAAAGTTTGAGAAATTCGTGAGAAGGAGCGTCTGCATCGCCGGTCTGCCGCTTCCGCAGAGCTATATTCTCATTCAAGTCCGCCATTTGTTCTTCTTGATTTCTTCTCAACTTCCGTCCTAGCTCTTCTCCGAAGTATTCCATTTCCACACGCTGTTAACAGAATTTTCCGTTGCTCTTTGCCACAGTGGTCGGCGTCCCGTACAGGTGGGAATCAGTCCGCTGGGCTACACGCTGGCCCTGCTGGGCGAAGGGAAAGGTTGGCCGTGGCCTTGTGTGTGCGGAACCGCCCTGCTGCAGACTGACTTCGAGTCATCTTCGTCGCTGTCTCTCTCGCACTCATGGGGCGTGCCGTTTGGTTGCGAGGGAGACGGAGCGACGAAAACGGTTCTCGGAACCAGTCTGCTGCTGGCGTAACACGACAGGTCGAGACCTGCTCGCTCACCCCGTCCCTCACGCCCTGCAGGTCCCGTCTCTCTCGCGCCCAGTCGGAACGCTCTGCGAGTGAGAGAGAGGCGCTTCCCGCTCGGAGTGAGTCTGCAAGTCGCAGCAAGCCAAGGAGGCGAGGGGAGGGGGACAGGCAGGGAGGGAGGCTGCGCGTCGCGGCGGGGGAGGGCAGCCAAGCCGCACCGCCGCGCCCCGCCGCCGCCAGTTGAGCCCCAGCCGTCCGCCGGTGCAGGCGCGTCGTGCGTCCCGCTGCGGCGCGGCCCGCGAGACAGGACCACGAGCAGTCGCCCCGACGCGGTGCTCACAACTCCGCCCAGGAAAGCACGGAAAGTTCTCGCGAGGGCCACTGCCTCCTGCCTCCTTGGCCACCACTGCCGTGGCCCTCGACCGCGAGGACTCACAAGTGCTCTTGCACTGGTAAAAAAGTGGCATTTGTGCTCCTGGTAGTTGCCTGTCCGCGCGGTGCAGTGGGGGAGACGGTCAACTCCGAGGGGCGGGGAGACGTCTGTGCACGCTCAGAAGTAGTTGTGGTTGTTTTGCTTCTTCGACTTGCGGTCCAGACGTTTGCTACAATATCCCGTCAGTGGCCGCCGTCTTCGCGGAGACTCCTCTTGTCTTCTTGTTTAGCCAGCAGCGTAGTCTTCATTACTCTTCGGTGGTCGTTTCCTCTGCGTAGTCGTTCCTGCCGTCTCGACGGGCCGTGTGGTTGGTTGCTCGGCCCGGCGACGTTCCCAGAGTCTTGCGACGGGGCGAACATTGCTGCCGTACCTCAGCGCCGTTCGCCTGGAGAAGTGAGCTCTTGGAGCAAGTGCGTTCTATTGCAACACAGCAAATGTTACTGTTGAAATTCAGATCGTTGCTTTGATGCACTGTAACGTACGTTAGGGTGGGTCGAAAATCCCAGAATTAAACGGCGTATGGTTTTCTTTGCAGTTGACCATATTAGAAAAGAGATCCCACAATGCTGGGGTCTGGTGACGTCACCTTCCATCTCTTTGGAGGCTCCAAACTTGGGTCTAATAGTGAAAAATGGCACTTTCGGCCCTACAGGGACCAAACCATGGATCGCCCAGGATGCGGCTATCTCGCGATGGGTGCGGAATATGTTCCTTTATATCCCTGCGAAGTCTGGGCGATGTGGCTCGACATCTTGGTGAAGCCCGGGCACTTGTTTTAACGCTAAAACAAAGTTGCAAAACACTAAAAATTGGATTTAAGGGTCTATTGTTTGCTCAAAGGTCCCATATACCTATATGAATGGGAAGAGCTCAAAAAATGCAATTCTTTGGTATATATAACTTTGTGATCGGACGAAAATTGTTGCCAGGGCGTAACTTTACACATTTCAGCAAAAGCTCAAAAACACTAAAAAGTGATCTTTACGAGAAAATGTATTGCCTGTGGATCCAATATGATCATACTGTTCGAAATATCTAAAAAAATGCAAAATTTTGGTATATAAAGTTTTGTGATTGGACAAAAACTCGAATTGTTGCAAAATAAGTCACAAGCAAAGCGAAGCAAAGCCCTTGTTAGGCAGGAGATGGCCCGACGAACGCTTACACTTTCTTCTATAATTAACAAAAAATCGAGTTTTTGTCCAATCACAAAACTTTATATACCAAAATTTTGCATTTTTTTAGATCTTTCGAACAGTATGATCATATTGGATCCGCAGGCAATACATATTCTCGTAAAGATCACTTTTTAGTGTTTTTGAGCTTTTGCTGAAATGTGTAAAGTTACGCCCTGGCAACAATTTTCGTCCGATCACAAAGTTATATATACCAAAGAATTGCATTTTTTGAGCTCTTTCCATTCATATATGTATATGGGACCTTTGAGCAAACAATAGACCCTTAAATCCAATTTTTAGTGTTTTGCAACTTTGTTTTAGCGTTAAAACAAGTGCCCGGGCTTAACCAAGATGTCGAGCCACATCGCCCAGACTTTGCAGGGATATAAAGGAACATATTCCGCACCCATCGCGAGATAGCCGCATCCTGGGCGATCCATGGTTTGGTCCCTGTAGGGCCGAAAGTGCCATTTTTCACTATTAGACCCAAGTTTGGAGCCTCCAAAGAGATGGAAGGTGACGGCACCAGACCCCAGCATTGTGGGATCTCTTTTCTAATATGGTCAACTGCAAAGAAAACCATACGCCGTTTAATTCTGGGATTTTCGACCCACCCTAACGTACGTGTTTCAAAAGCTCACTATTCTAGGTGTTCCTTTGCAGTCGTAAGTACCTGCCATCCACCACGGAGTGCTCCTTACTTGCAGTGAAGCAGAGATTAGGCAACTTCGGACTTAGCCTACTGAGTAGGAGAATATGAGTCCGCATATAACATCCTTGTCCTTAACCAAGTCATCTTCTTTCATCATTGCCAAGAGTACGACTAGTTCCCTTTGCTTCAGGTCTTCCTTTTCCCTGCAGGGATGGTAGGGTAAACACAACTGGCTTTTATCTGCCTTGGCTCTATGTCGGTAATCTGCTACGCACCTTAAGGACCATAGCCTTTGGAATGTCCTCGATGTTGCATACACACTAAATGTCTTATTTACTTTATTGTCCATAGCTATGGCCGTTTTTGTACATACAGAACTTATGTTCAAATTTGTACATAAATTAGGAACAATATTTCCATATTGTGCTTAAGTATGTAAAATATTGTACCTAATTTATGTACAAATTTGTACATAACTTCAGTATGCACAAATACGGCCATATTTATGGACATAAAGCGACATAAAGTCCATAAGGATTCAGTGTGTACACCTCCCAACCTCCCATACACTCCATACACTTGTCGCTGAGCAATGAGAGACTCATTCGGCTGATTTTCTACAATGGCTTCTTTATTGATGGAAAACCCTCTTTCAAGATCAGCATTTCCACGACTTAGACTTCTTTAGAAAGTGTTGTCTTCATAAAGCACCCCCATCATGGTAAGATAAACAATCTGCCTTAAAAACTGAGGGCATCACTGCAAAAAAAATTCTGAAATTTAAGACATGAAAATTTCTTAAATTTAATAACATTTTGAAATGATGTGAAAACTCAGAAAAGTTTGTGAAAAGTGCTATACTTTATTACATTTACCAAAACTAAAATGAAAAGTAATAAATAGTTGGTAAATTTCAAAACCACTTTTAAAACTTGGGAACTGGGTTGTCAAAATTAAGATTGCCTGCCAAAAGTAAAAATTGGTTTCTTAAAATCCACATGACTGATGACTTTTCATAACTAGATTTCTGAAACTAACTGATTGAAGTTAAAGTTGAATGCTTAAGTGATAGCTGTCATATTCAACGTAAACCGAAGGTGTAGTTTGATTACTTCACGCAAACTGTCGACAAGCCACTTCTCACACGGTATGGCCCACAGTCAGCCGCTGGGTTCAAGGTCAGGTTTCACAGACCTGCCGCTAGGTGGCGTTTGGAGCGCCGTGTCCGTTCCCGAATAAGTATTTCCTATTTGTATTGAAGCATTGGTTTATAACGTTGCAAAGCATTTTCTTTGCAAGTTGCAAAGAAATACTTCGCAATGCCAAGAAAATAGTTTGTAAGAGAGTTTGCAATACAATGCCGGATAATACTTTACAAGGTTTTTTGAGTGTACCTTGGCCTGCGGCGCTGGCCTACCTGCGGCAGACTCCCTTGCCACACATCCCAACACTAAGAGACCTGATCGGCTACACTGTCAGAAATTTTGTCGTACATTAGCGACAAAAACGCCGCTAATTTTGATAGCGACAGAAATCGTTCTGAAACTACTTCGTCGTAACTGAACGACGAAAAAATCATTTCTCTACGACAATGTCGTAATCGCGATTACATATTTTGAAATCTGAAATCCCCGAAAAGTTGATGAAAAGTTGCAATTGTGCTCGCTTATTTACGATTTGTGTCGTTCATTTACGATTCATGACACAAATTTACGACAAGATTCGTAAATGTACGACTGAAGTCATAACTGCACGACATATTCAAAAGATAAATTACGATCGTTCGTGAAATTACGATTAAGTTGTAAATTTACGACTTAATTCGTTTCAAAACGGAACGTCTCGCTATCAAAATTAGCGACAAATATGTCGTAAATTTACGACTCAAGTCGTATATTTACGACTTGAGTCGTACCAAAATATGTCGTTTTAAAACGCCATAATTGTTCTACAAAATGTCGTAAATTTACGACGATTTTTAACAGTGTAACTAGTGGCTTATCGTAACAAGCTTCGCGATGCTGCCTGTTGAATTATCCGTCGTTGCTTACCGTATGTGTTTGTCTCCCATCTTAACCCATGAGGTCCTCAAAAATGACCTCCAAACTTTTCCCAGACTCATTAATATTTAACCGAATTTTGACCAATTTTAGACCAAAATTTTTTAATTACGTTTGACATTGATCCTAGCAGTTTTTGGTGTTCTGATAACGAATATCACTTCTCCTGTAAAGTGAATCTGCATGTCTTGCACTTTATTCATTACGAACGCAACGATCATGGCGTTCATTAAAACACCAGGTGACTGAGATTTCTCGGGGACATATGCCCGCAAGCTCCAAGGATTAGAGGTAAAGCAACCTTTGGTGTGTACATAATACGATAGATTCGGGTTTGCTGCATTTGAGTACATAGATCTGCTAATAATAACCATATCAATAGCATAAGGGAAGTATGAATCAGGTTGGTCTATTTCATCTACTGTCCCGGTGACTTTTACAATTTCTTCTGCCACTTTTTCTTGCCATACAAAGGCGTATGGCCAAACAAATCGGCGTTCCAAACCAGCAAGATTCATGATGATCTGCAAAGATGTGAGTGCAGTACATTGCGCGAACCGTGTCGTCAGGGTTGCAACCCTGATGGCACTATAGGGGCCAGAACCACCCTTGACCAACATCACATCAATTGCAGTCACAATTTTTTTGAAATTTACATTGTGGGCCCAGTTCTCCCCTTTGACTAGTATTGTGTTAACTTGAGACAAATTAGAGAATCGCTTACTAAGCGCTTCTATCTTTGCCTTGATGATTTGTCTATACTCGGGTATGGTTGTTCCATATGCTCGAAAGGCACCGAGAAGGGCAACTGCCAATGATGTCGCATGGTTCTTACTTAGCCCTTGATTGCTTGTCATCTCATTCTTTGCTAGGAGTTCCTCGTCCTCTGTCTGATGTTGGCTACCAGCTGCTTGTTGAGCATTCACCTCATCCGCATCCTTTTTGGTACACACTTCTCCTGTAAAGTGTATCTGCATGTCTTGCACGTTATTCATTACGAAGGTCACTCGTCATCATTGGCTGAGCGATAGCGAAGCCTGTTACTCCAGTGGGGTTGAAAATTTTTTCCTGTCTGTCTGTCTGTCTGTCTGTGTGTCTGTGTGTGTACACTACTCCTCCTGAACGGCTCGGCCGATCTAGCTGAGATTTTGCAGGCTTATTTTGTATGGCCTTGGCTTGGCACACGCAAAATTTCACCACCGTAGCTCAACCGGTTTGGTTTTTATAGCCGAAAAACACTTAAAAAACGGCGAAAAATCGAGTTTTTCTGTGCAGATCGCCTTTGTCTTGAAGAAAGAGGGGTCTGGGAGGCGGAGTGAAAAAGCTACAAGGGTCAAGATCGCGTTATCTGCAGATGAAGCAACTCTATCTAGAATGAAGGGGGGTCTGGGGGGCAGAGCCCCCTTGCACGCAACGCGTTAGGAAAATCGACGATGGAGAAGCCATTGCCTGCCGAAGGCAGGCTAGCGCCGCAGGCCAAGGTAGGTACGCCAAGCGCGGATTGGAGAAACAGGCAGCGAGACATCGCGAAGCCTGTTACGACAAGACGCGGTCTGGCGTTAACCTACCTTGTTATATATAGCTTAGCTTTTGCATCCTCTTCCTTCCACAACGGAACTTGATCTGGGACTACCTCCTCAACTGCCGAGTGACTGCAGACCCTCGGGGGGGCCCCCTTCGCCAAGTCACTTTGGACACTTAGTACTTTGGGAACTGAAACCACGGGATAAGACAGTACGTCCACGCCGTTGAACAACGAGACAGTGCACTGTTAAAAATTGTTGTTTTAAAACAACAACACAATTACCAACCTCGACAACGCTGTTGTTTGTGAACAAGTTTGCTTTTTTTAAAACGACGAATTCGTTGCTAATTATTTTTATGACTTATGCTTTTTTCAAAACAATATTCTGCTGCCTACAAACAACCCGGACAATCTAAGAAGTGGTTACTGCGGGGTAACCGGGACTCTACTAGGTCTGTGACCTAATCGGCAATAAAAATTGATGCAAATAAGGCTGTCTACCGGTTTACAAACATCTTGTGGACGAACGACGCAACTCGTTAGTAAACAACGAAAGTCATTTGAAAACAACTTTGATCGCTAAGAAAATTAGCAACATATTTACTGCTAAATTACAACATAATTTTTTACAGTGTGATTCTATGGACCTTGGTCAAGAACTGTGACCTCGGCCAAGACATGAGTTGCTAATGTATGCATGCAACAAGCAAGTGTGTGCCTGCAGGCATCACCATCGATTATTGTATTTCTTTAATTTACAGTGTGACAAAAGAACTATCAAGTGCAATTTCAGTCACCGCTAATCTGCTTCAAATAGTATTAATGCTGCAGTATCAATGCAACTGATGCAGGCAGAAGCCTTTCAGCATCACAACTTACTGAAACTCGGATCACTAGGTCAAGCGTTGGTATGAAACGTATTCACCTGTCACCTTTTTACAAGTCTTACGTCTGTGTGAACTCTAGTTAACTTACCCATGGCCGTGTTCACAATAGCTGAAAACAGACATAATAATGCAGAATTAGTAACTGCCTGTGACATTATTCGATTCTGTTTCCCATTCCGTTTCCACAAATGGCCACCACCAAAATTCCACGAGGAATTTGTCCACCAAAATTTTTTTGCCCCGGGGGCAAAAAAGGGGCCCCAAAATTTTTGGGAAACCCCCCACAATTTTATGCCAGGGGAACCCAATTTTTTTGGTGTACGTCATCATTTTTGGGCGCCCCCCCAGGGGGGCCCCAAAAGGGGCCCCGGGGGGTTTCCCGGGGCCGGGGCGCCCGGGCCGGGGGGTTTCCCCTTTTTTCTGGCAGAGGCGTTTTGCATTACAGTAATTGAAGACAAGTCTCCATGGCAGTCAGGCTCTTGGGCCCTTCTAAAACTTACGTTGTATTCATTCTTTCTTCTAGCTGTTGTTCTTTGCTGTTGTATCTGTGCTTTGAAAGCTCAAGCTCCCCTGGCTGGTCCTGGATGATACAGCTACAAGCTAAGCTACAGCACACCGCACCGCACACCGGCTAGGGTGGCCCACTTTTTCTTAAAGTTTCAAAAATTGAGGAGCGCCGTCCAGATTCTGAAAATAGGTGTAAAATCATGAATTTTGATATAAATATGATTAGATTTGGACCATGTTTAGGGGGCCATCAACGCACCCGAACTTCAAAGAAAAAAATTTAAAATGGACTGGTTTACTAAAATCGATGCTGTTTCGAGAGTCTTTGACCGATTTTCGATTGCAAAACGGCGATCTTTTCGGAAAAGTGCGTTTCACTCGATGATGTACATTACATGACGATCAAACGCATTGCCTATTTTCCAGGGGCGTACAATCTCGTTTTTAGCCCCTAAATCCAACATGTTCCTGCGCTTTGAAGGTGTTTGAGTCGTCTGATCGGATTGTTTGGGGTACCATTCGACGCGCCTGATCGAAACCCTTTTAAAAAATGTCTCGGGCGTCAAAAACGGTTAGGTTGCCTACTGTACAGGACCAAAAAACCACTGAAAATTTTCCGGTAAAGTGCACTTTTGTGATACAAAATATCTGGTTTAGCATCTGGTCGGATTATTTGTGGTGCCATTTGACGCGACTGGTAAAAAACTTTCGAAAACCGTCGCAGACGTCCAAACCCGGTGGGTTGCCTATCCTCCAGACGAATTTTTGACATTCGACTTTTTTTGCTTGAAGGGTCGGCAACCCCCCGGGTTTTTTGGACGTCTGCGACGGTTATCGAAATTTTTTGACCAGGCGCGTCAAATGGCACCACAAAAAATCCGCCCAGAAGCCAAACCAGATTTTTTGTAACAAAAAAATGCATTTTTCCGGCAAATTTCAGTGTTTTTCTCCTGTAGGTAGGCAACCTAACCGATTTTGACCCCCGAGACTTTTTTTAAAAGGGTTTTTGATCAGGCGCGTCGAATGGTGCCCCAAGCAATACGATCGGACGACTCAAACACCTTCAAAACGCAAAAACATGTTGGATTTAGGGGCTAAAAACGAGATTGTACGCCCCTGGAAAATAGGAAATGCGTTTGATCGTCATGAAATGTACCTCATCGAGTGAAACGCACTTTTATGAAAAGATCGCCGTTTTGCAATCGAAAATCGGTCAAGACTCTCGAAACGCATCGTTTTAGTAAACCAATCCATTTTCAATTTTCTTTAAAGTTCGGTGCGTTGATGGACCCCTAAACATGGCCCAAATCTAATCATATTTATATCAAAATTCATGATTTTACACCTCTTTCAGAATCTGGAGGGCGCTCCCAATTTTTTGAAACTTAAAAAAAAAGTGGGCCACCCAACACCGGCTGATGTCACTGGGTAATAGCAATGTCAATCCGAATCCGGGTACGAAAGTATGAAAATTTTCACGAACCGAGACCAGCAGACGACGCCAGTATACGCTCAAAATAGCTATATTTAAAAAACCCCGATGATTTTTCACCATATCTTTGTTGCGAGGTCGATCCTCAGCACAAACAGTACTCCGTAACCTTAACTCTTCACGTATTTCCTTCAAAAGGTTTGAATAATAGACAATAGACTCCCGGGTGACAATATCTCTGCCATGCACTATGCAGCAAGTCTGATAAGACTATCAACAGTATGGTCTGTGAAGTCATACCCTACTTTCATGCTATGTAAGTCAACCTTTGATATCAATCGTTCGTAAGCTGTCACACCACTATCCTCTTTCAAAATGAAAGTCCGAGTACGCTGAACTTTGATTTTGATACAGGAACGAAAATGGAAACGAAATGATGGAGAATGCGTGATGTAACGGATGAAGCAATACGCCGAGAATCCCTTCACGTGCCTAGTGCGCAATCGCCTTGCGTACACCTAACCTTCTCATTGAACGCGCCTCGGCAAACACTTTTCGCTTTTACGGACGGCAAAATTTTCTGCTATTTACATCTACAACCACCGGAAGTGGGACATAAGGCGATTCTAATAGTAGATGTTTCAACTCAAATCGAAGCGCACACGAAATCACTTAACGGCGCCCGGGGTACAAACTTGAACCGGTACTTCTTCAAAAGCGGATGGCGCGGACACCGCGCTTCGAGGAGAAACTCGAAGAACTCCAAGTCCAGAAAGTAGCACGCCATGGTCTGCGCAGTCGCGACCGAGATTTCAGAATCGCTTCAGGACCTGTGGCGGTCTATGGATTCTGGTGGTACTGTGCATTCCGTGTGCAAGCATTCCAGTTTTTCTCGTTTGATGGGTGGTTCTGGTACTTCTGCTAGTTCGTCGTGGATTTGGAGAAACCCTGGCAGTCTGTATCGGGCCTCCCGGTAGTTGGGTCGTTGTACATCGCGGTGACTTCTGAGAGGAGCAGGCACGTCGGCGACAACGGAGGTGACGGCTGGATTTCTTCTGTTGACGTGGCTGCTGCCGCGGCCACGGCATGAAACATTGTATGGGAGGAAGCACAATATTCCCTTTTTCAATTTCAGTGCATGTTCGGGCATGCCCGATGGTGTAGTGCTCTGGGCTAAATCGATCATCTTTTCTCCCATAGCGAAAATTTCTTCGTCCTCATTTTGGGGCCTTTCCTGCTTGTTCTTCAGGCGGGAACAACCGTAGAAATATAATGCTTCACCTTCCAGTTGTTCGTCAATGATAAGGTTATTGACCTCTCTGCAGTTGTTGTTCCTTGTGGTTAAAATTGCTAGATCAGGGTTTGCAAAATCTCCCCTGAATGCCTGGTCGATCAGGTCGGGAACCTTCTTGACATAGTTCAAGTCTTTTTCATGTATTTTTACAGGGATGCTGATGATGTTTCCGCTGGTGTTGGCACTGCCTTCGCCGCCATTCTGCGTAATGAGGATCCCTTCCTGCTCTCACATTGGTTCTCAACTTGAGTTGTGTTAAACTCGACCAGAGAGGGTTGCTAAAGACGCAATTCTGTAAAATGTCATTCTCAAACTCCTCTTTGACTATTGGGAGAGTCTGCTTGAAGTCACCCCCAAAGACAACACACTTGCCTCCAAAATTTTCGTCATTGCCTGTAAGGGAAGGTGGGAATGTACATTCCCACAATCATTGTACACAAAATTTTACATTGGGTCACTCATCGTGAACGGAAAGTACAACAAGTACATCATGCCACAGGGCGACACGCGCTATATGGGAAGTTGCCAAAATTGTGGATCCTTTCACTGTGAGAAAAATGTACGGCATTCGCCGTTATTTTATTAACAGGATTTGCCGTACTTATAAGTGCGGTGTTTACCGTGCCTGTAAGTACAGCGTTTACCGTACCCATAGGGGTACGGTGTTTACCGTACCTGGAAGTACGGCGATTTCCGTAGTTTGTACAAACACGATAAAAGTGACGCCTTGAAATCCAACGGGATGACTTGTTTGTTTCCAAGGGGTTTGAGTGAATTTTCAAAGTGAGTCAAGGACTGCAAATCAAACAATCACAATGAAACATAGAATAGGGTGATGCCAGGGACACCGCTACCTCCTCTTGGTGAGAAGGGCTGCAAACAAAACAGGAAGGCACACTGTGAACGGAATGAGTAACAAGAAGCCAAAGACATCAACACAAAGTTGATGAAAGGTGGACTCGTTGGACTGGGCGGTATTTCCATTTCAATGTCCAATAATTCAAATTTTCTCAATACATAACCAATATCAATATTCGATATTGAGCATTGAATTTTAGATAACATTGAGGTACCAATACCAATATTGAAATATTGTTTCTCAATATATTGGAAAACTACTCGTATTGACAACCTAAGGCTTGTAAGCTTCATTTTTGGCACAAAAATAAGCTACTCTGGCGAAATAAGAAGAAGAAAGGAAGAAGAATCGTCACGAACATGGCGGCTGGTCCCTAATTGGCCCTAGCCGACGGAGGCCATGTTCGTGACAGTTCTTCTTCCTTTCTTCTTCTTATTTCGCCTGGGCCAAGTAATTTTCAATGTTCAATATTGAATATTGTTTTACCAATACTGATTGGTCGAACTTGTACTTTAGGGTCTGAAACTTGACGCATGTAAATTTTGGTCAGCAAAGAACATTCATCCTGCGAAAATCTATCATCCTGCCTGTTGGAGGTAATAAAGGGTAAGTCAGCTGTTGCGCTCTCTAGGCTGCGGCGTCCCCGTCCCTTCTGCAAGGGCACGCACCGCCGGGTACGCCGGGTATGGCGGCATTCCAACGATATGATAAGATTGATAAAATCAACAGGTAATATAGACGAGTGTACTCAGTACAGACTGGGTAGAGTCAACACACAAGCACAAGTGACGCCACGCACTTGCACGCACTATGGGCTGTCCAGCTTTAAAACTGCGATTTCCTTCATTTTCAAGCAGCTTTACATGAATCATAAAACAGCTACTTACATGGTGTTTTCTTAGCTTCACCAAATTCCAAATTTGCCGGCATTCAAGTCCTGTAGGAGTGCAGAAAGTTGCATCTGCAAAAATCTTCTTTGTCTTGGCTAATTCATCTTACTTCCTTTAGGATCCAAAAATTACGAAGGCAGTGCCCTTATTTCTGTCACCACCACTAGCAGCACAGATGTTAGCTGCTCCTCAGCCAAGTCTGGAAGAGTCCGAGGGATATGGGGCAGGCTGGTTCGCCTGGCTCTATCCATTGCTGGGCGGATAGTCCCAAATGGGACGTTTGCACAAACTGATCTCATAATTTCAGGGCTGTAAATATTAAAAAGCCGTAATTGAGTATAATATTCCGAACAAAGAAAATATCCGTGAAAGTGTATGCAGCGTGAGGGTGGCGTGGTCCGTGTCACACGCTCCTTGGCGATACCCCACACTGGCGTGTGGCGAGGTACGTGTCAATATTTGCACTGGTTCTGGGAATTGAGCCCTCGTCAAACATTTTGTAGAACTCTGCTGTGTGGTCTTTAGGCTTCTTTGGGGGTTTCCCTGTAGGATTTCTGTAACCATGAGAAGCAAAGTTTGTAAAGTATTTTTAGAATAGCTATTTTTACATTCCCGTGTGAAAGATGACCAGTTAAAGTGATGTTTTTGATGATGAGGTGCATGTATACATATGTGTTTTCCTGCTTTCCCCAAACTGTAAGATCTTGCTGAGATCTCGATAGGCCATTATAAAGGTCCCAATAGCAGGTGTTTAAGAATCGTGATGGCATACTAACGATGAGGACTTCAGTCTGGAGCTAAATGTCTGAATCAAGTAAGCCAAAGAAGCCCTTAGTCTTGGAGAGCCTTCATGGCTAGTGATAACTGGAAATTCCATACCACAACAGATCTCGAAGGCCCATAGGGCTGTGTATTGGACCACAGTCATTGCTACCAAAGCCTTGTTTAGGTGGGTCACGCGTAATCCACTTGATCCGCGCATAATCCACTTTATCCACGCGTAATCCACGTGATCCACGCGTAATCCACACGTAATCCACGCGTGTCCGTTCTCAGTACGCCATGCGGTCTGGTGGCGTCGCACACACACGTTCCCACGATCACTGTTTTCTTTTATCTCAATAAATAAAGACATTGATGCGTCCAAACTCAAAACATTTTCGTTGTTATCTTCTTGCCCATTAATCAAATTCACCTCCTCATCCACATCACCATCGGCGAATTCATAATCGAGCTTCTCGTCGTCTTTTCGGTGCACAGAGCATTCCTCACACATTTCAAGAGCTGAGGAAAATCGGGGACGAGAGATAAACCACAGCCGCCTTTCTAGATCGCAGGGAGGCTCTGCTGATGGATTCTTTGCACGACCACTGTTCCTAATGCGAGCCTAACGGAACCGAACGGAACACTCAAAGCCGCGGGACCCTTGCCAGCAGCTAACTGCACCACGGAGCGACCGGAAGCGCGAAGAAGCGAGGCAGCGGTGGCCGGCAGGCTGCACTCTGCTTCTTCTATCGCAGCGATGCAATTTAGAGCAGAGTGTGGTGAAATACGAGACCCACACGAAGACCATCTTTACTCACTGAAATGATACCCAGTGCTTCGCAAAACTGTCTAATTATATGAGCTCCATCCTGGATGCTACGCGTGGCTCTGCAAGAGCTGAGGGGCTGTGCCAGACTTATTCCTTTGACCACTCCACAGCTAGCGAACTTCCGACCGTGTTGGCAAGTCTGTGCCAGAACTTAAGGATCCTGTGCAACAAGCTAGAAAAGCTCTGGTGGTATCCACCACTGTCCAGCCATGTAGCAAAGAGTCTGGCAGACTCCTGCACTGTTAACCTGAGTGATGCGTTTCTGCAAGTGACAAACTGCTACATTTATGAACTGAGTCGCTTGTGAGCCATCGGCAGTTCTGTCCATGCACCTCAGTCTAATGCAATTTTGGTGATGCGTGCCGCTTTGCAGAGAAGCACGTGGTGCCTTGCGTTTTCTGAATTTGAGGAAGGTGTTTGTTCCCCTCTCGTGCATGGACGTGTTTGCCCCGGTGCAAGTCTAGACCTGCCATGATGCCAGTTTCTACACACTTGTGCTTGCAGTGGTCCATGTGTCAGTGCAAGGGTTGCCTTGCGCCAGTGCAAGTCTTTGCCCGCTGTGATGCATGAGTCAGCACAAGCCTGACTGCAAGGTGGCGCAGGTTTCAACGCATTACTCGCCTTGCATTATGTCAGTCTGCAATGCATGCTAGTGCTGGTAGTGGTCCATGTGTGGGTGCAAGAGTTGCCTTGCGTTCGCGAGAGTCTGTGCCAGCTTTACTGCAAGAGTAAGCGCAGGGGCCACTGCAAGGTCGCGCAGGCTTCAACGCAATGCTCACCCTGCAGGCGTCCATGTGTGAGTGCAACTGTTGCCTTGCGGCGTGAGGTCACGTGGGGTCATGCAATGATGCACAGGGCTTAGCAAGAAATAGCTTGCATGAAAAGTAAAACCATTCATCAAGTATTGTTTCTTTATTTTAATCTAGGAGATTAATGTAGTTTTGCGTCGCTGGCAGAACGCTGCGGGACTGGGCTGGCAACCCGCAGACGTGTTCCGCGAGGAAACGCCACGCCCCGGTAACATAGAGAGGAAACTTTAAGTCAAAGAGGTAAATGATGCTCAGGCAACAGGCGACTGCCTCAGTGCACGAAAATTCTCCCCTTGTCCCGCAGAATCTCTTTTGATCCACTATTATAGTAAAAATGAGCATAGTTTGAATCAAGCCATGCAGGACTGTCAGAGTCACATCGAATTATGGCCCCTGAACCTTTAGGTTCCTGCCAGGAAATAAACAATGTACCGTGAAACGGGGTAATTTCGGACACTCGGTGTAATTTCGATGACGCTCCCATCTAACGGCCAACTTGGAGGCTTGTCCCGTTGCGCGCATCGCATCGGCCACATTTTCCCATAGGCAGTTTCGGGTTCAACAAGTGATGATACAAAGGTCACCTTCCGTAATTTCGCGAAGAATAAGTCAGGGAAGAGAGTGAAATAGCCAGTTTTCTTTTGATGTGGCTGAGTCATCTACAACAGCATGGCAATGTTGTCTTATAGGTGTTGGTGACCATGACGGAACTTACAAAACGACACTTTATCAGCTTACGAAACCTAGAAAAACAAAAGTTAGATTGACTTATCCACATGAGGACATGGTCTTCGTTTAGTAAAACAAATTTGAATTGCCCAAGCTACCAAATCAACCTCAGTTCAGGGGCAAGGCCCCGGTGACCTGAAATGACCCCCTACGCACGGAATCACCCATGCCTCCTGCCGCAGAGGGCGCAGATAATCCTGGGCCTTCCAGTGCGCCTGCGAGAGTGGTGGTGGTGGTGGACCACATTTACCACTTGTTGCACCATTTGGGCGACGGCTGCGGGGTGGGGCGCCGCTGGCTGCTGAACCGCGGGCTGAACTGCTGGGGCCGCGAGGTGGGGTTGTTGCACTGCGGCCTGTTGATTAAGTTGCCGCTGGCGTCTAGCATGTTGCCTCTTCTGCTCCAGGCACCAATGGCAGAGGCCATTTTCCAGCGGCATCTGTGTCGGGCACCCGCATTTGTCGCAGTAGTCCGGTCGTTTTATGTTCGGGTCGAGCTCCTGCACGGGTACGGGGCCGACTGCTCCGAGCACATCCTGCTCGTCCTCACTTGAGACGACGTTAGCCCAATCCCAGCTATCGAAGCTTTCACTGTCGCTTTCCGCGCCTGCGGCGACGGCGAAGGCGTGGTGCTGGTTTTGGTCGGCTGGGGCTAGCTCTTGCACGCCCAGCAGATCATCCACGCGGGCCTCGGCGACCGCGTGTCGTCGTGTGGCGGGCTGGGGCACCGCGCCCAGCAGGTCCTGCAGCAGCGTTTCGGCCGATGGGGGCGCTCTGTTGATGTTGGGCGGGTGGGTGAACGGCTCTTCCGCGACGTGGACACGCCGCGGGCCTCGGCCGCTTGGTCTCACTCGCCTCTGGTTCATTTTCAGTCACTGTGAGCTTGTCGTGTCCTTCCCTTCTTCGTGCACACTGGCTGCCGTCAGGGACTGAACTGGCGTCCCCTCGTGGCGCTGGAGGGCTGAAGCGGTGGCGTGGTGTGGCTGGTTGTAACGCGGGTTGTGATTGGCTGCCGCGTGTAGGATCCAGGCGGCCGTGCCAGGCTTTCCGCAATGGTCGCCAGAGGGCGCTTAGTGGAGCGGCGGGAGCGGCTATGAATATCCCCCCTCCTCTTTTGAGCGACTGCACCGAATGCTTACTGGTCCGCTTTCGTGGTTCGAAGCCCGGCACTGCACGCCCGGCGCGGCCGCTCCCGCACGCCCAGCGCACGTCACGCGGTCGCTGCGCCTCGGTAAGGAATGCGCCCTGGTACGCTACGGTGACAAATGTTCAAAGAAGCGCCACCGGAGGGAATGCACAATAGTGCGTGACGAGAGGGAATACCCACTGATGCGCCATGGGAGGGAATGCCAAAATTTTCGCACACAGCACTCCGGCTCCAAACTGCGCAACTGCTGCAGCAACGCAATGCAGGCCATCGCCAAAGGCGCCTAGGTTGTTGTTCCTCGATCGTGTATATGTTTCTCCGAATGAGACACCGCATGGTCGTGCGACCACAACGGATAATTGCACAAACAACAAATCAAAGGCGCGGACATTTTTTTTTCTCTCGCTGTTCTTTTTTTTTTGTTGTGTCACTGCACTAAAACCTTCACCTAAGTGCGCCTTCCTTTTTCGGCAATTTTTTTCCTTTGAAGAATCATTGTTTGGGGACAGCACCAACCGGACTGATACCGAGATAGAAATAACTCAAGTGCCAAGTTCGGTTAGACTACCCCCTCGCAATATCTGGGGGCGAGCCTTCCTCTTCCGCGTAACACGTCGAGCTCAACGGTTTACGCGGAAGAGGCAATCTCTGAACGGACCAGATGATCCAGACCTGAAAAAAGAAGTGTAAAATTCATTAGTTTTGAAACAATCATTTAAAACAAAAATTGAGGCAAAGCCGCTATTTAGAAAATCACTCACCAACTGACAGGAACGGTCCTGCTACTGACACAAAATTGGGAAAGGCGACTTCTGTTGTGGCCGTGCAACCTTTGAACGACAGTGAAGATTCAGTTCTGAAAAAATAGTTTAAAAAATAATTTTTTTATTTTTAAAATAAATGGAGTTTTAATAATTAAATGACTGAGCCTCGCTCTCCGAGAAACACCTACCACCAGAGGAGAGAGACGTTATGGGGGGAGAAGCTGTTGCTGTTTTTGTTTTGCTGCGAGGCACTTTTTGGTTTTGACATGTTTGTACATTGTCGTGCCTCTCACTATACTGCCGCACACATTGCACACGACTCCTTTCTCTTTAAAAGATTTCAGAGTTCTGTTTGCCTCTCCCATGATGGTGACTGCCTCTCCTGGGTGTTTCTTCCTCACGTGCCACTTTCCCGTACCGGAACTGTTGGTCGCAACGCGGGCAAGTAACCTGGCGACTCCCGTGCTCTGTGATCTTCACCTGACCATCGACGTTTTGTTGTTGTTCTTGATGTTGTGGCGCTTCGACATCGACATCGCTGTCAGACTCGTCGGTGTCCAGGTCAACCTCGAGGACGCCGAATCGTGCAAAGGGGCCAGGCCACTGCAGCCGAACTATAGGTTTCCCAATCTACACGTGAAAAAAAAAATATATATATCAATCTTCAGTGAAAGCAAAAAAAAAGAAGTGAAGTCAAAGGCATCATGCTTCAGATTTGACTTACTTCCTCCCCATCGTAATCCTGACCCATCAAATTCTTCATGTTGATCGCTGCGTCAAACATCTTTCCCGAATTGGGATGCACCTCCTCTCGGTACAATTTGTTACGTGGAAGCCGGAACTCGTGCTTGAAAGACACAATTTGCTCCTCCGGGACTCCCAACTTTACGAAAATGTCCTCCAGGAAGTGCTCCGCAAAGTTTCCGTCGACACTGGAAAATGAATAGTTTTTTTTTTTGATAAATGAATGCTTGCCCGCGTCCACACGACCTTCTCAATGATTAAAACAAATGGAAAACGGCTTACTTGGGGCATCTGCAGCGACCGCGAGAGTTCAGTCCGTGGGGAATCCAGGAGTTGGGCACGAAATTCATGGACTCGTTCACGTTGCTGCCTAGATTGAAGCCCCAGTGAATCGCGTCCGGGAGCACGTACACGATATCACCGGGCTTCTGCACAATCTGAAAAATAAATTACACAAGTTACAAGTGACGCTCTGCTCACACCACACCATTGATGAAGACATAAAAAGATGAAGTGTAAAACGAAAAACAGAAAATCATTTCATTACCGTGAACACGGGAATGCCGTTTTCAACCACCACTCTGGGGTCCACAAACCAGAATTTGTGCTGGATGTATTGATAGCACCTGTATTCGTGCTTTGGGATACCCAGAGTCCTACCCAGGTAAAGGAAGGCTTCCTGATACCTGGGAGGAATGATGAACCTGTAAACCGCACAAAATTCAACAAATAGTTATGACATTGGGGTGTCGCTGGTCGAGCAGCAAAAAAAAAAAACAACAAAAAACAGCCAAACGTTGATCTACTTACCACACTTTGAAAGAACCAGCTACCAGCCTGTTGAAGGATTCGATGGACCTGTCTTCAATGTGGACATTGAAGCTAGATCCTTCGGTTCCCAGGTAAAATACTGGCTCGGATAAACCCGAGATGGGACCCTCCTTGGCCGGTCCCTTCTCGGTTTCAGCCCATTTCAAGTGCGTTATGGCATTCTCCACGAGTTTCATGTCCAGTCCTGGGCTTGGGGGCATGTTTGGGAGGTCAAGGTTCGCCCCATAGACGATGACCCTTTTGCTGCCACAAATTTTAAAAAACTTGTTGAGGGCTGCGCCAATTCCACCACCCTCCTTAAAAAACTCATTTTCCCTTAAATTGCAAAAAAAAAAAAATCATAGACAATTTGATACCCTGAAGAATTTGACGAGACTGAAAAATTCGACTTGCATTGAAGCTCAGGTACTTACAATGATGTGCGTTCCTCCGCAAAATAATCCTTCGACGCGACAGCATCCATGAACTTGCTCCTCTTGTCTTCATAGGATTTGGTCTTCCGGTCGACTGAGCTGATGGCCTCAATGAGATAGCTGCCTGTCTCCGGTCGAAGTGGAGTGCGCAGTTGTACGTCAGGGTTGAATTGGCGCGTTCTTACGCCCTTAGGCCGGTCAAGCCTCACGAAATTCTTCATTGCCTCCAAAGTCTCCTTTAATTGCACTTCAGAAGGCGCACAAGATTCGTGCAGTCTCCCCTGGAAACAAAAAAAAAAAAAACGTTAAGTAAAAGCACATATTTTGTACCTGTCAAAAAATATTTCAGAATCAAAGGTTCAAAACGTACCACGAACGCTCCCGTACGACCGATTTCCACGTCAGTTACCATGATGTCAAGGAGCTTTCCTGGCTCCAGGTATTGCTCCCTGCTGATTTCGAAGTACCTTACTCCGAAATCTTGCAGGTGAGACAATTCTTTAGGAAACGCAGCCATTTCTCTCAAGTTCTTCACACGAAAAAGATAGCAAACTGGAAAACCAGATAATAAAAGGTTGAAAAAGTTGTTGTTGTTTTTTTTGTTTTTTTTAAGGCAAAAAAAATAAAGATCACGTTACACTATCCGAGTTTAGATTTGGTTTTGAATTCCCATGCGTAAAAAGTGTTGCATTTTTTTGGGTGTGTTTCGGGTTTTTGTTCATGTCAGTGCGTGTGTTATCTGTTTCAGTCTGCAATGATGGATGTGTTTTTTTTTTCATACCCTTCTGTCAGTATAGCGAGTAGGTTTGGTGCTTGGCGCACATGCTCTAAAACTCTAGCCAAAACTAAGTTGTCTGAAGAAAGTTGAGCAAGGAGCCCATTACCAATCGGTATGCGAGTGTTCAACCCTTTCATAACCAACCCCATTAGATCCTTATCTGACATCATGGCTCCAAACCTTCCGGCTCCAGCCCGCACCTGATCTAACGAATTAACTATAATAGGAAGACTAAGTTGAAGAGCTGCATCTACATCCTCGGATGGATCGTCAAACGTCAAAACTTGACTTTGATAATTGGGAAACACCAAACATGAGGGAAGCAGCTCTAAAGAGAGAGGTATTTGCTTTTTATATGAATTTTGAACTTCCACATGCTCATTAGCTGAATAAGGTGACGTGGCTACAACTGGAGCTCTCGTAAGAATATGATCTAATATGGGTTTTAAGCGAGCGGCCCCATTGCCCAATGCGTCTCTGTACCTAGACATTAGTATTTTCAAAGGATGGCTCGATGCTATCACCATATTGCAAAAAGTATTAATCACATTAGTTAAATGTTCACCAGTCCAATTGCGCAATTCATTCTCAGTGTACGGCGAACATGGGTTCAGTAACTCTAATGCATTAACATTATTCTCGTCAGCAAGCTGAACGAGTTGCAAAGTATTATACCGTCCGTATCTAAGACCACCAGCATAAGGAGACTCCATGGTATGATTATTCAATTGTAGTTCGGGTCCAAATTGATCGACGTGTAAATAAGCCAATACAAACGCCCTTACAGACTCAGGCAAATTTTGCCCAAGTTCAGCTAGATCCATCATACGATCGTGATCAGTAAGCCAATGCTGATGAACTATACCATTTTTATTAAGGGCTGCTGGAAGCTGAGTATTGAAATTGGGGTTATTAAGCAAACAATAATCGACAATAAAACCAACCAGATAATTATTTATCATAATACGCAAAGCATCATCTACTACAGTACAGACAAATAATGATTGCAACACAAAGATGCCAAAGAACTTTGAAAGATCAGACACACTTGACAAATCAGAGGTAGACGTAACCGTGTATATGTTTGGATTGGTGTACACTTTACAAAAGGCGACCATTACGTCACACAAAGCGGTTGGATCAATGTTTCTTATAAAGGAACTGGACGTATTAACTACCGTCGCGTTCACACCAATCTGACGTGATATCTCATTCAATCTCTCATCGGGGTCAACTATCCGCAAAGAGCATACGCATGATCGCACGATTCCAGCATCACAATGAGCTACTAACAGAGATGATATAGTATAAATATTTCTATTAAACCTAACTAAGGAAGGGCGCTGAAATCTTACGTCATACGACTCTGACCCATCAGTAGCGTCAATCATTTTAATTCTAATGGCAAAGCCCCTATTAAGTACAGTCGCTTGAATTACGGCCTGCAAAGCGGTCTCATATGACATGCGAATATTCAAAAGCATCTTATTTAGCTCTGTAGAGTACAGCTTCTTCTGCATGCAATGGTAATTGCGCCACGACATAATTAGCAGCATGATCTCCATTTTGATCTTGATCACAGGGATTGACGACATAAGTCATCGGATAATTAATAGGCAAAGTCTCAGTGGCAGTCCTATCTGAATACATTCTATTAGAAAAATCCCTACTACCCATAGCTCTAGGAGTTATAACATCATTAAGTCGTGAAGCATGAAAAACCCTCTCGAAGGATGAATATATTTTATGAGTACCCAAGGCCCACTCAATAGCTCGTAACCCATCCTCTAATTCAGGGATATGCACATCCAGAGTGCGTTTATACAATAGCTCTGGCTTAATCGATTGAGAAACATACACTAGATTCGCAGCGTCATCTGGTATGGTAATCCTCCATCCAATATTAGCATCGACGATCTCTAAATCATACAAACTCGCTATATCGCTAACTGTAGCACCAGATTTAGAAGAGTCAATCCACTCAAAATGAAGAAGCGGAAACGGAGTATCAGCTACAGCACCTAATTTCTTAACAATAACAATATTTTCTCTAGTTGCATACTCATACACCAAACTGAATGTTGCGCCACCTCGGAGCTGGGAATCTGACACTGCCATTGTCACCTTGATCCTGGTTGTCTCGATGCTGGCAATCGGAAGCGAACCCGATTGATAAACGCATCTTTTCCACAGTACTAACCGGTGGTCCAACCCTCCAGTGCGTATAAAGGACTCGGTACAGCCATGAGAGGCCTACCTCGATCTGTCGCCCTTTTAACTGGCTGGAGTTGAAAGACCACTGGCTTTCCCTGATAGCGCGTCCAGACAAGGTTCTTTCCTCCCTCTAAACATGCCACTTAAGACAAGTCTCGAGAGAGGAACCCCAGGCTCACCGACGACGCGCAACCAATGAGGAAGACAGATTCAAGAAAGCTGAAAGAGAGTCAGGGCATGAAACACTTAGAACAGGAAAGGACACTTACCAGTAGTCTCTAAGGATGGCGAACCATATGAATTTTTACAAGTGAGGCACCCCCCTCCAGGGGGGGATCGTTCTAGCGTCTAAACCGTTCAACTGGCAGAAAAAAATGTAAAATGACGAGTACATCGAAAGTGACTTTTTTCGTTTCGACAAGTTTTCAATTCGGGCACAATTTAGTCTAACCTATCCTTCGGCCAACCCTTTCCCACACTCTGTGAACCCAAACCAGACGGCGGACAGAAGAATTAATAAAAATGAAAGTGAGTCCAATCCAATGAAGAAACGATTCACATTTCATTAGACTTCGAAGTCATTAGACTTCGACCAATTTTTTGGTTGAAGTCCAAAATATTTTTTTTAGGCCTATTTATTGCAAATGTGACTGCATTTCCCTGGTCGGAGGTGCCCTGCGTGCCTCCTGGTCATATTACCGAAAACTGGAGGCCCCTGGCGCAGTCGCAATGTGCTCATTGGACTTCGACCAATTTTTTGGTCGAAGTCCAAAATAATTTTTTAGGCCTATTTATTGCAAATTTGACTGCATTTCCCTGGTTGGAGATGCCCTGCGTGCCTCCTGGTCATATTACCGAAAACTGGAGGCCCCTGGCGCATTTGCAAGTGGCTCATTGGACTTCGACCAAAAAATTGGTCGAAGCCCAAAATAATTTTTTCAGGCCGATTTATTGCAAATTTGACTTCATTTCCTTGGTCGGAGGTGCCCTGCGTGCCTCCTGGTCATATTACCGAAAACTGGAGGCCCCTGGCGCAGTCGCAATGTGCTCATTGGACTTCGTTATGGCATTCTCCACGAGTTTCATGTCCAGTTATGTCGTGACGCACTTTCGGCCTAGAGCGGTTAGCACTACCAAATATTCTCGCTTAAACCTTTGCGTCCTCCAAGGCGGGCATTCCTGGGCTTGGGGGCATGTCGGGGAGGTCGAGGTTCGCCCCCATAGACGATGACCCTTTTGCTGGCACAAATTTTAAAAAACTTGTTGAGGGCTGCGCCAATTCCACCACCCTCCTTGAAAAACTCATTTTCCCTGAAAATGCCAAAAAAAAACATGCACAATTTGATACCCTGAAGAATTTAACGAGACTGAAAAATTCGACTTGCACTGAAGCTCAGGTACTTACAATGATGTGCGTTTCTCCGAAAAATAATCCTTCGACGCGACAGCATCCATGAACTTGCTCCTCTTGTCTTCATAGGATTTGGTCTTCCGGTCGACTGAGCTGATGGCCTCAATGAGAAAGCTGCCTGTCTCCGGTCGAAGTGGAGTCCGCAGTTGTACATCAGGGTTCAATTGGCGCGTTCTTACGCCCTTAGGCCGGTCAAGCCTCACGAAATTCTTCATTGCCTCCAAAGTCTCCTTTAATTGCACTTCAGAAGGCGCACAAGATTCGTGCAGTCTCCCCTGGAAACAACAAAAAAAAAAAAAACGTTAAGTAAAAGCACATATTTTGTACCTGTCAAAAACATTTCCGAATCGAAGGTTCAAAACGTACCACGAACGCTCCCGTACGACCGATTTCCACGTCAGTTACCATGATGTCAAGGAGCTTTCCTGGCTCCAGGTATTGCTCCCTGCTAATTTCGAAGTACCTTACTCCGAAATCTTGCAGGTGAGACAATTCCTTAGGAAACGCAGCCATTTCTCTCAAGTTCTTCACACGAAAAAGATAGCAAACTGGAAAACCAGATAATAAAAGGTAGAAAAAGTTGTTTTTTTTTTAAGGCAAAAAAAATATTAAAGATCACGTTACACTATCCGAGTTTAGATTTGGTTTTGAATTCCCATGCGTAAAAAGTGTTGCATTTTTTTGGGGTGTACTCATCAGTAGCAAGAAGGGTGAACACGAAGCGGAATATACACGGCGGAATAATAACGTAAAATTACTGCACTGACGCGACCATCATTGACTGGACTGAGCACACCCAGAAACATACTCACCGAGGGTGGAGTGCGAGGCGAAAATGGCGCCAGGGGAGCCTCCTCAGGGGAGTGCGGCGAAAATGGCGCCGGGGGAGCCTCCTCAGGAGAGTGCGGAGGGAATGGCACCTCCTTAGAAGAGTGCGTCGGAGATCGCGCCGGCGGCGCCTCCTTAGGTGAGTGAGACCTCGACGACCACGACGAGTCACTCGTTGAGGTCGTTGAGGAACTTGCTGAGGAACTCGTGGAGGAGCTCGAGGATGAACTGGACGATGATGAGGAACTACTGGAGGAACTACTGGATGAGCTCGACGAGGCGCTCGACGACGAGCTGGAGCTCGACGCGCTTCGGTCACGGGCGCGGACGCACATAGTGCATGAGCAGCTCATGGCAGACTGACGGCCAAGCCCTGGTCACCAGGACCCGGAGCACTGTGGCAAAAAGCTACGGAAAATTCTGTAAACAGCTTGTGGTAATTCTTCGTAGCCCCCTTATCAATATTCTCCGTAGGCTCTTACAGTATTTTCCGTAGGACCGCACAGTATTCTCCGTAGCGGACTTAAAGAGAATACTGTGCGGCCCTACGGAGAATACTGTAAGAGCCTAGGAGAATATTGATAAGAGGGCTACGGAGAATCCTGGCAAAAAAATTAACAGAATTTTCCGTAGCTTTTTGCCACAGTGAGGCTACCCGGCCAAGGGCTACCCGTCGAGGGCCCCCGGGAAAACAAGGGCTCCAGTGCATGTGAACGTCGTGCCGGGCACGACTAGTCGAGTCTCTTTGAAGGCTTTACTGCTGACGGCCAGGAGGCCCACCCATCGGCGCCTCAAGGCCATATTGATCTCCTACAAACAGAAAGTATGTCATTAAAGGAAACTGGAATACCTGGGATACCGACACTTTCCCATAATTTTGCATTTTCCTCACTCACCATGAGTGTCAAGTCTTCATCAACATCCCCCTTGCAGGGACATGGCAAGCCATAGTGGTCCTCCCGGAGCACAGTGGGCGATTGGACCCCAAAATCGCGACAAAAGATAAAAAAAGAAATGTTACTGTACATAAATTCTCTAGTTGCCCATCTGTAGATAACCCCTCTAGCCACCTCTCCCGCATGGTTTTGAACCTTCGCACGGGTTCGATCGCTCGTAGCGACTTATTGTTTCTTACCCTCTTGCGTAACAGTGCAGCGGCACCCGAACAGGTAGATTTCTTTTCGGGCTCGCCGTCGTGAAAATAAGGAACTTAGTGTATTCATTGGCCGGGTGATGATAATTTGAAGTACTGGCTACATTTTGAGCTGTAAAGAACCTACTGACAAGCTGAGAAAGAGTTTAAAATTGTAATTTCAAAACCAGTCGTAATGCGACTGCGAGGTTAGGTTCCGTCGTTATCTTTATATTGAGATATCTTTTGACTCGCGTCGACTCGTACTAAAAACTCGGCACGAGTCGATAGCTTAGACCGTGTTTATTGTTCCCCAAGTGAGATTAGCTGCTCATGTCTGCCCCCTTTTGGTCAGCAATCGTTTATTTTGCACTAGTTGCGACCAGCCAGCCGTCTGCTAACGTCTGTTATTTTGTTGAAATATTGTATAAGAATGACTTTATCAGATATTTTATGAATGGCATCATAATCAAAACAGTATAAAACGTTAGAGAACACACAAAACAAACTATTTTAATGTAAAAAATTTTGTTCAAAAAAATTTTTGTTTTCTGGAAAACTGATACCGCCAATGAACTAAGCTATGCTGAAAACACCTGGATACTAAGTTTCAGATCGATAAAAGTTGCGCCTGATTCATGTCGCGGTTTTGGGGTCCAATCGCCCACTGAGCGGAGCCTGGCCTCCCGGTACTTATCTTGTAGCTCCCGGAAGTCATCATCTACAGCGGGACGGACCTCCGGGTACGCCGGGTATGGCGGCATGATTATATTGATGAAATCAACACGTAATATAGACACTCGATGATGGTGATGAGTACACACTGGCTAGAGCACAGAGGAAGTAACATAGGCTAGAGTCAAGCCGGTCAAGCCACAGCCACAACCACAAGTGACGCCACGCCTAAAATTCTTCCGCGGTCGGCGTCATGTCTAGCTTGAAAACTGCGATTTCCTCAAATTTGGTTGAGGGCTGTTTCTGAACATAATCTTTCCGAAAAAGGTCAATTCGCAAAAAAAATATTTCGATTTGATGCGGCCTACCGCTGCCCTTCCCAGTGGCGGTCGCCGGATCGACGTACTACTCTAAGCAAAACATACCTTTTTAGCTGGCTACACAGAACTTTTGGTGCTTTCTCTACTGAGATGCTTTTACGGGCCTTATTCATCTTTTTGTTGCATGAACAAAGATATTCCTCTACAACCACTGGCTTAAAGAAATTGTTTACTCCACCCTGACGGGAGATGCGTCAACAAAGATTTGTTGTCCCTCTGCTTGGGTGTTGCCTCTCTTCCCTAAAGATGACATTCCCTGTGTGGCTTGAAGACTTAGACGGGTGTGGCCCACTTGTTTCAGATTCGGATTATCATCTGAACCTCGTTTTCTTCTCATTTCTGCAAAGTATTGTTCTAGTGGGTCTTGATTCATATTTCTTGCAGACACACAGGGGGCTCCTTTATCCAACAAAAATTTAGTAACAGCGATGAAAGAGGTTACAGTTATCTTCATGGCTTCCAACGATTGATAGCTTATTATCATTCTTGACCTCTGGTCTTTGGTAAACTTTCCAGCTTTGTTAGCCACATAAGACTCCCATTCACGCAAATAGCCCAGGAATTCTTCCTCCAAGTAGTCAAAGCGGGAGTCTCCTACCTCAGTGTATTCTAGAAGGTTTGGGTTTGTAGCTCTTTTCTTGCTATGAACACCACCATTCAGGCAGTCAAAAGCCTTATTCATGTGCCTGATAAACTTGACTAGTTCTTCAGAATATTCTTCTTTAAGTGGGGACTTGTTTTTGAATTTTTCAAGAGCATCTGTAGCATCTGTAGATGAGGTTTACTTACCAGTTAACTGTGAAAATTTGTTGTCACTTTATGACAAAAACATGGATGACATTTTCATCACTTTGAAATGATGACAATCTCGTCACAAATTGATGACGTTTCCATCAAAGCTCCTATACTTATTGCATGGGCGTGACAACAATGTCATCAATTGACTTGATGACATCCTTGTATGGAAAATTAGCCTTGATATTGTCATCAAGTGACGACTCTAATTTTCACAGTGTTGCGGTGAACGCCTCCCACAGTTCTGCGCGTAAAAGCTGCATAGTAATCTGCTTATCTTCGTTGAACAGTTGAGCTACCTCCGCTCCTGCGCGATAAAAAAACGTAATGATTAGTAAAGATTTGAGAAATTCCGTGAAAGGCAGCCAAACGATATTTTACTACCGAAAACTACCGAAAATTACCAAATGGAATGAGGCCGTTTACACGGCGCCCCAAGGCCTCGATGACTTGTTGTTGCACTGTCTTTGGAGATCCCGTGGCATCCACGACTGCATGAAGTCCTGGTTCGTTCTCCATCCAGTTGTCCAGAATAAGATGAAGCTGTTGAATGTAATCCTTGGACAGTGTGTTTTCTTCATCCCTTGCCCTTTGTTGAATCCTTTGGTAAGCTGTCGTGGCACTGCCTCGAAGATACAGAAAATATTCCTTTCTCTTGTACTGGTTTCGTCCGTATGTCAGACAGAGCCTTGAAAATGGTATGAGTGGACTGCGTTGCACCGCGTGGTGCGTTGTTTTCTTTCGTTGTGAAGCATTATTTGAATGAGTGTATTTTCGATTGAGGTTTTTAGCATGATGACTCCAGGTGTGGTTAATTCTATTTTTATTTGTGGGTTGAGTGACTTGACAGTGAATGTATGTAGGATGAATGAGAGTTCCCTTGTGGTGGTGCCGAAGAGGCATTCGTGGCTACATTTTAGACTTTGAACTGAAGCACCTAGATTTATCAACTTGGTAAAAATGTCTTCAACATTTGCTGCCCATCTATTGTCTGGGGGCAGGCATGCATTCAGTTCAGCCACGCACTTGACGGCCTCGTCTTGTGCTGTTGTCCGTTTCTCTTTTGTCTGCGTTGTATTTGACTTGAATGCGTGCATAGATATGAATATGTTATTGTTGCTTGTGGCTGGAGGTAGAGTTTGTACTTTCCTAGATCCTACTTCCAGCATGTATTGTCTGCTTGCAGTGTCGGTGGGCATGGTGTTGGTCCAAACTCCGGCTGGTGTCTGTGAGATAAATGTACTTAACGCATGCTCTGGTCTGTTCTGAGTTGTGACAACTTCGTTTGCGTTGTTCTGTGCAATATCCCCGTCTATTATGTCTATATGAGACTTTGGATCACCTCGTCTCGGATTTCAAATTGTTCCTCTGTGAACGGAAGTGTGGACCTTGAGTCATACAAGGGGGGTGGTGCTTGGTGTTCGTTTTGTGCATATGACGTACTTGGTTCGGAATGATGTGAGTCCCAGCTGTATAATGTACTCGGTCCCCGAGTGGTAGTTGTCCCAGCTGTACGAAGTACTTGGTTTTGATTGGTAGGTGTCCCAGTTGCATGAGTTGTGTGGCTCTGGTGTCGCCGTGAATTCGTATAGGTCTTGTGTGTTACATTGTTCTGATGTAGTGGTGTGGTGTAGGTGTGTTTCGTAGTGCATTTCGCTGCTGAGTTCATCTTTTGGCTCCTCGTCCTCGGCCAGCACCTCGGCCGCGAGTTGCATCTCGGCCTCGGGCACGGACTCTGCCTCTGGTTCGGCACTTGCTTCTGCCAACATCGCTGGCAGTGAACGGGCCGATGGCCGCCGAGGGTGTCTGACCGTTTGCCCGAGGACGGCGTCGGGGCCCTCCAGGGCCTGGACGTAACAGCGCGAAAGCACTTGAAACACGGAAGCACTTGTATTAGTAAATATAATGGACATTTTGACCACTTATCCTGTTTGCAGGTGACGATTTACCTTGCTCTGGCCGCTCTTCTTAGTCGGAGGGGAAGTCTCCGTGTTCTTGCTCTTCTTATATTTCTTTGCCTCCGGCGGCTGCCCAACGGTAAAACAAATTATTACGGTAAGTAAATCTGGTTGCTATGTGAAAAAATGCAAAATGTATCAAACATTCATATTACCGTCTTCACAGAGTGATCTCCCTCCCCGTCTTTCCTCTTAGGCGCTTTCACGAGGACTTGCTGGACAGGTTCCTGAAACATATATTGTACTAATTTTTGCAGGTTGCTTAAAGATTAAAGGGCTTATGCTAATTGCACATCGAACTACGCAAATGCAAACTCACCTCGTCCGATTCTTCGTCGTCCTCGCTCTGATCACCAACGGTTTCAGGTGCAGCCCTCTGACTGAAGAATAATTCCCCTTGCTGCCCCAGCGGAAGACTGGGGTCCGTCCGGCCAAACGCGTGGCGCAAAAGGCATACAAATTTGATCATTGAACAGCCAAGCAATTATCAAGTTTCTTTACACGACCACTGTTGCTAATGCAAGCCTAACGAAACGGACAAAGCCACGGGACCCTTGCCAGCTGCTAACTGCACGACGGGGCGACCGGAAATGCGAAGAAGCGAGGACGATGTGTCCCACGCTCCTCAGGCCGCCGGACCGGGGCAAACCAACACGCGGCGCAAACAGCAAATAAATCTGATCATTGAACGGAGTCACAGCCAAACAGTTACTTTGAACGACCACTGTTACTAATGCAAACCAGCTGCTAGCCAGCTGCTAAATGCACCACGGAGCGACCGGAAACGCGAAGCGGCGAGGCAGCGGTGGTCGGCAGGCTGCACTCTGCCCCTTCTATCACTGCTATGCAATTAATAGCAGCGCATGAAGAAATACGAAGCCTACACGAAGACCATCTTTACTCACAAAAATGATGCCCAGCTCTTCACAAAACTGTTCAAATGAGATTTTCTCCATCCTGGATGCCGGGGCGAATACGCGTGGCTCAGAGCTGTTAGCCGCGGCAGGTCGCGATGGAGTGGCGGCGTGGTGGGGGGAATCTAGGGGGAGGGGGTAAATGGGGAATAGAAACAAAGAAAAAAAAATATGATTTGGCTGAATAATAACTTTTACTGGATCAAGCTAAACGAAAAATAGATTTTTTTTCTCCAAGCAGACTATATATATATATGCATATGTTTTTTTTTATATAACTATGAGAATTTGACAGCGGTGATAACCACCCCTGGGGTTAGGGATATAGTAGAATCTGCAACAGACAGATCCGCGATTTCAAAATTGCATTGCTCATTGCAAAAAAAAAAAGGGAAATGGCAAACATTCTTCATTCGCACTTACGTTTGGGTCTCTTCGTAATGGGATAGATGCGCATTGGCATGTACGCTAGGCGGCATCTGTTCAACATAATTTAATACAAAAAAAAACCTATCTTTAAACATTCTCAAAAATAAAATAGATAATGATTCAAGAAATTGGAAATGTAATGCTTACGGGCGGCGTAGGGAGTAACACCTTTTTTTCCCTAGCAGCGATTGACGCAAAAGCCCAACGATATACTGCCTACAATATAAAAAGTAAAAACAAAGGTACACACAACAGGGTGAGCGACAAATTGATACAAAACGCGAATCTTCAAATAGGGGAATAGCTGCACTGTGTCTCACCCTTTCGATGGACTTGTCCTTCTCCTGGCGTAAGAAGTCATCAATTTGAGCCTCAGTGGGGCGCGTCCCGGCCATGGTGTTAGAAAAGAAAAGAAAAAAAAAAGAGAAAATTTTTTTTTGGACAAATCACAAGGCAAAGAACGTCACAGAAGGTTGGTGTTTCTTCTGCGACGTGCAGGACAGGACTGACGCCGGAAGGACGAGACTTATCTCGGCTGGACAAGCGGAATGCGCAGCATCGGCACTTTTAAAAGCAGGCATCACACGCGGTACATGTCGATGCCAACCTAACTTTCAACCTGCTTAAACTACATTCGCACTTCCTAATAATAATAAACGAAATTAAAACGTCGCATGCAGATACTGTTACACTTACCGTTTGTGCATCTATCAATTACCGATTGATTTGGAACGTGTCCGGAAAAGAAAAATGAATAAAGTTTTGTGGCAACAGTTGGTATCGAGTGTTAAACTCTCCTAGCCTCGCGGCGGGGTCCGCAGTTGTTGTAAGGACGAGTAACTGAAGCGAATAAAACACAGAAAAGATGTCCCCACAAGAATTTTTGTACGGAATTAATGGTTCCATGTGTATTACCAAACACAAACAGACAACAAAAAAAAATTTTTTGTCAACACGATAACAGATAATCATAAGATTTAAACAATTTACAAAATTCTTATACAAAATAATAATCATAAGTGTCTTTATAATCGGAAGCCTGCAGCAGAAATATTGATATTAACCTATCACTGTTGATTATCATCGCTCGGCCCGCTCGTGCTATCCGCCGGAGAAATAACAACCATCTCTCGCGGCAGACGCAAAAACGGGCCGGCGGACACAGGTAGAGGAAGGGGAAGCCCGGGGACCTCAGGGAGCCCCCCCTCGTCCAGGGGCGGCAGCGGCTGCTCACTGAACATCCGTAATTACTGCCCTGTCGTTCTTAGCGTCTAGAGCCAAGGCCAGCTGGAAGTCGGCGTCCGACGGCGGGGCCGCTGCGTGAATCATGGGCACCGCGGTGGCTTGGTCTTGGGGCAAGGTATGATAATATGATATTTAGTTAAAACTGATAGGAATTCATCAGCCCCCAGTGCAATTCCTGAAGTGGGGTCTTTGACCACAAACAAATTAGGCCACCCATCTCCCGAGTGGAATCTAAGTCCACCACAAGGTGGACCGAGATGTGGGATTGGGAGACGGATTCGGATCAAACTTTGTAGTTTCAATAGGTACAACTAGGACATCAACCCTGAAAGTTGGCTGGCTCAAATGGAACCTGAGAATTTAGCGTAAAAATGTCGCTTTCTGATTTTCTTTTGGTTAAAGTTGTTTACATAGTTCTGGGTTATTTGTCTTCTATCTAGTCATAAAAAAGGAAAAATAGTGGTAGGCCAAGTTTTGTACGTTGCTTGGTTTGGGCTTCTCAAGCAACATTTGAATTCATTATAACTCTCATACGGGTAAAATTCAAGGGGATTGACACGACCTGAACCTCATGTCGTCAGAACTTGATGAAAGTTGGCTCAAATGTTACCCCCATAGGGGTAAGTAAGCCCACAAAATTTGAACCCTCTAGCTCAACTAACATGGGCGCAGTGAGCAATCTAATTTTCGCCTGAAATTCATTTTCACCTTTTTCAGCAAAATGCACATTTTTGGAAAAGTCGTCGCGCTGGCCGCCCCGACGGCCTTTCCTCCGCCTGATTGACGTTCCTAGACTCAAAATTGTGTGGGGAATCCAAATCTGGCGTCGGTTTTCCGATAGCGTTCCGATAAAATTCCAAAAATGGCACATTTTTACGGAAATTCAGTTATTTTAGGGGTTCACGCGACAGGCCGTATCCACTAGCCCCCAATCCAAACATGCCCGTTTCAACTTTTTTTCAGTTAAGGGACACCATAAGCTTAATTTTAAGATGGGCCCCGATATTGTGTATGGGTCTCGTTTAGGAGCTAGCCCTATGCCCAACTTTTGACTTTTTCCCTAAAACTTGTTTTTCTATGAAACCTTTAAACAGGCATGGCCTCCTCAAAAAACGTCCTAGGTGGCAAATAAAGTAGTCTAACGGACGCAGAATTTCCCGAGGATCACGATGCTGCACGTGCATTTGAGTTTTGGGGCCTCAAACACAGTCAAAACTCCAAAAAACAACAAATTTATGTTAAATGCCACAAAATGTTGAACGGCAATTACGACCCTTTTCCCCGTCGCAAGGCCGCTTTGCCGTTGCCTACTCGGACTCCTTGGAGTTTTCACTTTGAGAATAAGCAGAAAAGGGTCAGCAGCCCACACTGGAAACTGCGGACTTCCCCGTAAGGGCGATGCACCGCGCCGCCCAGGTGGGATTAGGTGGGATGTTCAAATTGAACATTTTTTTAAAAACTACATGCAAACTATGATAAAAAGTCGCACCAAGTGACGTTTTCATAGACTTTGATGTCTTTTAACGTGAATCCGGCCTCATCCAAGGAATTGGAACACATTTGAACACCTTTGTGAACGATTTTTTTCATTTTCCTACATTGCCTCTAAGACAGCGGTTCTCAACCTTTTTTCGGCTCGCGACCCCAAATTTGTAGCCAAATATTTCCGCGACCCCCACTCTACAAATCGAAGAGCGTACATTGTATGCTCTAACTAGAGCATGCCTGCCAAGCATGCACTTACTAGTGCATACATGCCATGTACACGCTTTCTGATGCAGGAAACTCCCTATCCATTATGCACTAGATGCATACTTCAGTTAGCGTGTACATAGCATGTATGCACTAGTAAGTGCACGCTTGGCCGGCATGCGCTAACTAGAGCGTGCTTGCAGGCATGCTTAAGTAAGAGCATACAATAAACGCTTTTCGGTTTGAAGAGCAGGAAAAATTTCGCAACCCCACGGGACCCCTCCTTTAGCATGCCTTTATTACGGAGTGCGATTATATGCCTTAGTTTGGGAGCAGTGTTGTCTCAAAGTTGATCAAAACGGTCAAAAAAGCCTTAGAAAAATCATGTTTTGGGCCGACTATAAGCAGCCTGTGCGTCTGATTCAACGCGGGCCTTCGTACTTTCTCAACGGTCAATTGGTCTTTGGACCTTCCTCTAGCATGCCTTTGTTACGGAGTGCGATTATCCGCCTTAGTCAGGGAGCAGTATTTGCTCAAAGTTGATCGAAACGGTCAAAAACGCCTGTGAAAAATCGTGTTTTGGGCCGACTTTAAGCAGCCTCTACGTCTGATCCGAGGCGCGCCTTCGTACTGACTTTCTCAACAGGCATTTGGTCTTTGGACAGGGAACGGTCAGCAGTTTGCCGAGCCGCCGAGTGTGGGAGCGCCCGACGCGCTCGCCGATTTGAAAGATGATCCCGTTCTGGTCTGCTCGTGCAATTATGAGCCGGAACAACTTGAAATTTTGCAAGACCTCGCCACATGGCGAAGGCCAGTAGTGCTTTCTGATTTCCAATCAAATTTCCCCATAAAAGTTAAATTTGGCGGTAGACAGGTAGTTGGGCTTATTGACACCGAGGCTAAGTACTCAGTACTTGCAGAGCATGCATCTAACAGTGAAAAAGTTAAACCAATGCCCACTGACGGAATAGTAGTAATCAAGCAGCAAAGGCAGGAAATTCTGGGAATTGCGTGGGAATTTATTCAAATTTCTGGTAAAATTGAAGGTGCGTTTCCGTTGTTGGTGGCAAAACTGCCTCCAAACATTTCTGAAATTTTTTGGCCAGGATTTTCTAAAAAGGTTTACAGTCATTTGCGTCCGAAGTGACACATTCCATTTTTTGCAGGATGGCTACTTAGCCAGTAAAAATAGGTGCAAGTCTTGGCTTGACAGGGAGTGGGAAATTCTAAATTTGTCCAATCTGGAGGATCCTGGAAAACTTTTCAAAATTGAGCTTCAAATAGATTCTTTGAAATTAAAATGTGCCATTGATCTCGGTGCAGTTAGAACAATTATTCATTCCAAATGGTGTACCAACACCGCTGCGTTAAAGCCAGCTAAAATAAAACTCAGAGTTGCCAACAGCACACTGTTACCAGTGGACGGAGTTTACTGTCCGGAGATTACTGTCGGTGCAAAACAGTGAGGCACCCCGTAATCGTAGCACAACTTCCTCATGATATTGACTTGCTTTTGGGGGAAAGATTTCACCCGTAAATATAAATCAGAAATTTCTTGGAAAACGGAAACAGCAAAATTTGAAATAAAAGGCCAACGTATTGAAATCCCCAGAATTCCTGAACCAGCTGAGCAGCAGCATCCAAATTTTTCTTTTCTCGATGCAGAGTGTCCCTCGAGCGGCGACAGCCTAGCGCTAATAGCGGCAGAGGACACTTGCATAGCGCCTAATTCTCATAAAATGATTAAAATTCATTAGCATGAGCTTTTACCTGCCTTGTTTCACCAGTGTTGGTTGACGGCGATCCAGCTGTCACCCCTGGAGTGCGTAATTTTTGAAGACCCCCTTTTTTCCGGGGCTCAATTGTGGTGAGGGTGAAGTGTTTATTCCCCGGGGTTCCATTGTTGGGTTTGTTGAGGACGAAAACGCTAGAATAGAAAAATCTAGATTAACAGAGGCAAATTTTGCAGAAATAAAAAATCAATAGATAACAATTTTTCCTTTTTTAAGAATTTTAGTAGAGGAGCTCCCAGCCCCTTTCCCCCGTTGGGAGATGCCGATTTGGATAATCGCAGAAAGAATTGGTCCAAAAAGTCCTCGAAGAATTTTAAAAATGTTTTCGGTTTCTCCATGAAAGAAGGAGCGAGTATTCCAGGTGTTGTAGCAGAGCTGAAACAAAGAGAGCCTATTTCAATTTTTTAAAAAGGGAGTGGCCACTTTCGGCAAAACAAAAAGAAAATTTCTAATCAAAAAATTTCCAA